>NC_142690.1:20928181-21231212 GCF_056320005.1 Nelumbo lutea | reverse complement strand
TTTTGAGTTTTCCATTTACCACCCTTTTTATTAGACTAGAGGTCAACACCCTGATGAAAATAATGGCCTTTCAATAGGACTGAGCAGTCATCACATTGTATGCAAGCTATATTTTGTACATCACATCAAAATGTTCATGGAAATGGTGAAGTAGTGTATAAAACTGCATAATGCATAACAAGTAGGTGTATTATAAACATTCTTTTCAGATTACAGTCTGCTGAAGTGATTGTAAACTTGAAAAAAACGAAAGGAAATTCCTAAAGTTTTGAGAAGAGATTAGATCCAAATGCCCAGTAGAGGAAGACTGAAAGAATGCATTTGATGGATTGGTTTCTCAAAGATTTTTTAGGATTCTCTTATGATCTCGAAACCAGTGAAAGGAAATTCTCTTTAACTCTTCTTTTAATGCATAGCCAAGTATATGTAATTATACATGATTCTTAGTTTCTTACTCATTATCCATGCACTGTAAGCATGATCTTGCTCCCTTTTAACAACAATAGTAATGTAAATTATGTCATCTATCCAGAAAATGATGCATGATTCTTAGTTTCTTACTCATTATCCATGTACTGGGCTGAGCATCTGTTACAAGAATATTTTATATTCTAAGACATAATACATGTATAAAATATATGTTTAGTAAATTCCTTATAGTCTAGTATCTTGGATTCCTCAGTGTCTTGATTATTTCTTACAGTACACTGCGAATTAGAAGATTGAATAACTAATTTGCCAGAAAACAAAAACTTATAACCTGATTTCAAAAGCAACTAAACAACTAACAGAATTCCAGCTTATTCACTGATGAGACACCCACTCAAATTTCTAAAAACAAATAATCTAGTTTCTGCATTACCTCTTGAAAGGATAGTTAAACATATCCAAATTCCCTTGTACTTAAAGGCATAAACATCAGCAGCATTTGGAAGAGACAAAATTCTTGATCCATAAGCAACAATTAACTTGCTGACTTCACGGAAAAGAAGTATTCCATTAGGAGATGATGAGTCAAAAGTTAGACGTTGGGCCTTGTTTAGCACAAATTCTGCCATAAACTTTAACAATGGGGTTGTAACCTGCACCATTGGGCCACATTAAGATATGAACCTATACTTTATATTTCCTAATTTACCCTAATGAATGCAGAAGAATATTTTAAATCACCTAAAATGAACAAGAAAAGAAACTCTAAGAAAATTTCTAAGTATGAAAAAGAATAAAAAAGTGATTATCTTAAACTATAACTACAGAAGAAGGATTTAATAACAAGTGCAAGTCCACAGGCAAAATAATAAGGAAGATTGAAAGTTTCACATGCATGAATGATTCTATTATTAAATTTTCATTTTAGATATGTTTTGCATATTATATTTATGTGTTTTAATTTGATATAATAGGTTTTGTAAACATTTAATTTAAATTTTAAGTTTATATTTTTAATTAATATTATGTTTTTTATTTTCTTTTGAAAAAATTGGCCTTTTTTAATTGCACTTTTTGCCTCGCTCTGAAAAGTCATGTGCCTTGCCTTGCACCTTGCACCTTGGAAGCAAAATGCCCATTGTGCTTTTTTTGCACGTCATGCTTTCAAAACACTGCTTTTGTCACTTATTTTCTTGATGTGTATAAATTTCGGGACCACTGCTTGTTGTAACCTCAGCAACTACTTCTATAAAGGCCTTGTTCATAAATCTTATATTACAAAACTCTGAAATCCATGCATTGGGCATAAAGTGCCAGACAAGTGAAATACCAGAATCCAGAGAAAAGCAATTTGTCTAATGTAAACATAAATAAACAAATTGTCACTCCACGTGCTCTTGAACCAATGTGGAGGTGGTTTAGCTGATTTTTGCAAATTCATTTAGTGAAGAAGTAAAGTGTGATCTGGCATGGCATTGACTAGAGAATCTAGTGAAAGGTCTGGAAAGTAATCCCAATTCAAAAAGTATTAAGAATCTGCCCATTTTTACAAATTGGTTCTTCCAACCAAATGAAGTGAGCCTTCTAGAGGGGATAAAAGGGTGGGATAAACAAGGATCTTGTGTAATGCTCTATGTATATTTTTATGTAATTACAAGCTTAGTTTATCTATATATGTATATTGTTACATGTTTTATACCATTAATAGCCTACAAACTTCTAAATAACCTTTTATTGTTTCTTGTACACTAGTAATGCTCTATTCTGTGGTGACCATGAAACCAAGTTTTGAAATGTCAATGCAGGTGGAAATGTCAGTCATCCAAATATAAGAAACATATTGGAAATGTTGGAAATATCGTATGGAAATGTCGTGAAAATTATAGATATGGTGGAAACATTGTAAAATGTGCAAAATATAATGGTATTTTATGAAATGATAAAAGAAGCATAGGGACACCTTTTTAAATTATTATCTTATTCTAAATCATTAAACAAAGCTAAGAAACTATGGTTATAGACAAAAGAATATGTTCTAAAGTTGCCCTATAAACCTTAAGATTCAGAGCTTCATAATAGAATGAGTTAAAGCAAAAAATAAACTCGTAGGAAATGTAAATGGTTGTAATATATTAACCAAATAATCTATTACACAAAAAAAAATCTAATATTTAATTTCACATTTGAAATGAATATTGAGTTAGCTCAAAGTGGTAATCATATAAGTTAAGTGGACAATAACTTGCTACTTCACATACCTACAATATTGTCACCAACTTATGTTATAATACTATCTCTTGTACTCCACATAGTATTGGTAGTGTTCAATGTGGAATATGTAAATTCCAGTAAAATTTCATGTTGCTACCCATGGAAGCGGAAATGAAAGTATGTCGTGGAAACCATCTCTTGTACTCCACATAGTGTTGGTAGTGTTCATTGAGGAAATGTTGATTCCAGTAAAATTTCTTGTCGCTGCCCATGGAAATGGAAATATGTCGCGGAAATGTTAGGGAAATTAGGGACATTTTAAACCATGCATGAAACTTGAATCTTTGATTTTTTCTGTCTTAATGCCTTCATGGATTTTGTGCATCTTCAAGGCAATTGGATTATTAGACTTTAATTATGGAGGTTCATGTTATTTTGATTGATTGAGATTCAATATTTGCATATTAGTATATGTCAAATTTTTGTATTAATTTTTTTTCTTCAAAAATTGTGCCTAGCTTTATTCAATCAAACACCTCAACATTTGCTTCAGAAAATCAGAAGCCCTTATGTTTTTTGTTGCACCTCTCACTTCTAGAATATTGTCTTTCTCCTCTCCCTCCAAGTTCCTTTCACTCTAACCAGCTTGCCAACAAGAAAAAGTAAGGGTAAAAACAAAGCAAACAATGCCAAAATACAACTCATGCACTGTTTTCCCTAGACACCAGACAGTACCAAGCTTGCTTTAAGTCATTATCCCATATAACCCAACAATTCTCAACCTTTTATTCATTTAAAGTTTCAGGAAAACTTTTAACATTCACCTAGAAAAATGAGATGCATAGCAACTATAAAGTCAACTTTTGGGGACAACATCTTAAATAAGGCAAATTCACTGAAACCTAAGTTTCCTTGATAACAAAACAACCAATTAATTGAGTCTTGCATAGTCAAAAAAATTAGTCCATCTTGAATACTGAAAATAGTAGGAAAACAACAAATTTCCCCTACCTCTGGTGTATCTGTCCAATGTGAAATGCCTTTTAAAAGAAGAGGCATGTGCGCAGGATAAAGCCAATCAAATAAGAGTCCATAGGTTCTGCGGCTGAAAATTGTAAAGGAATAAATAATAAGAAAGCATGAAGAAGTTAACATATTCCTCACACCCAGAATTGAGTTTCAGAAATAGCGTGAAAGTAAACCTATTTGTGGCCATTGCAATTCCTCTGAGATCCCGCATCAACCCAATCAATGCATACTTTACAGTATCAGTTCGAAACATGGTATCAGGTGTTGATTCCAGACTGATGAAAACCTAAAGCAGAACAAAACTTCAAGGTTAGAAATCACATTGAGAAAAAAAAAGGCCAGTCCATATCTAAGCTCGTGATTCATATAACACCAGAAACTAGAAAAAGGAATATATTTATTGATGCACGAAACAACCAAGTGTAGGTAGTGAAAAGTAGTACAAAACACCAGATAGGTAACATGAGCTAATATGGGGGAAAAAACCTATGGTTTTCAGTGGAGTTTAGGCTATGAAAAAGAGAGATCTTGTAGCAATTGTGCAATAAATAGTTAGAGAGTTAGAAGACAACCAAATTTACAACTACCATTATTACTATGGTCTTTTCTTGTTTCTTTACAATTTTCTTTTCCAGAGGGGAGAGGGGACAGAGCAGGACTGGTCCTAAATTAAAAAGCCTCAACTCTGTACCTGCAAGAGAGGATCCATTGAAGATTTAAATTTGACAGGGCTATCTTCCATGAAGATCAACCATCCAATGGTGTAATAGAAGGTTGTTCTGCTACGAGAGCATCTATATTCTTCTAAAAAAGGGAAGTGTTCCCTCTGAAAATACAAAGCCCAAATATTAGTTGCTACATCAATCTTGCATGCGAATTGGAGACCAATCATATGCACATAAATGGAACAAAACAAATATGGTAAACATATTGGAACTCATATTACAGTGTGATGCCCAATTATGAATTTAATAGTATCCAACTTCAGAAGCAACTTTCCAGTCATATATCTGCAAAAGTACAATATCAATATTCCCAAAGAATTACTATCAGAACAATATAGCAAAATATTTTAAAGACGATAACAATGTCTAGTTTTCCTAGTCAGAGAACAAACCCAGACGCCAGCTCCAAGAACAGACTTAAGGTGTGATCAATAACCTCCTCACTCTGCATGTAGGACATGATATTGCATGAACCAGCATCCTAAAGTAGTGAATTAGCAAGAAACAAAAACTGAACACACCTCTGTGTAACACTTGAGATTTGTGGCAATTTTTCCAACAATGACATTCAATAACAAAAGATGATCATGGATTCCAAGAAGCTCAGACAAGCGGGCATATAACTGCTGCAAGAAAGATAGATAGCATCAAGGATTATGTAAACAAATTACTTGATGAAGAGGGAAGTTCACCTACCTTAGAAGAATGCATTGCCTGATCACCAACATAAGACTTTCGAAAATGCTGAAAGAAAGTAAGAATCGCACGATCAAGTCTTTGCTTGCTTAACTCCCCATATCTCTGCCAAGTTCCAAATGAAGAGAATCATAAACTTCAGAGCACTTCCCACAATACAGATAGAAATTATTAAGCAGAAAGATGTTGAGATTGCTTAGACGGGTATTTTTGAAACTTTTTCTCTTCCTTGTACTATTTTTGTAGTTGGCCCCCCAAGTAGGGGCTTCCTTGTAATTATTATATTCAAAGTATAAAGTTTTTTTGAGGGTGTGAACAGTAACTAGAACACACCTCTCGACACATCTCCTCTTCTTCTTCTTCTTCTTCTTCTTCTTCTCTCCTCTTGCTTCCTCTCTTCTCTAAACCCTAGTTTCATCTTTTGTTTGTTAACTAAAGACAAGAGCTTCCTTAGTTTCAAGAGAACTTTTCTCCTTCTATATTTTGCGATACTACCACAGTTCTTAACAACAAAATAGCAAGTCAACAGGAGATTGATTTTTCTAGTGTCTACTCTTTAATAATAAGGACATGCATGACCTATCTTATCAAAGTATAGTCCAGTTAATGTTTTGATTAATGACTAGTCAACTGACTAATTAGGCGAGGGCTATACCAACTGCATTATTCACTTACCTGCTGATAACCAGGAAATAGTAAGAGTATTTTTTTGCAAGTAAATGAGGGTAGAAGGGGAAGGAGTACGCCAAAATGGACATTGATAGAAGTAGTAAGAAATGATTTAAGGGCCAAAAAATTTACAATGGTTATTGGCATTAAACAGAACGGAATGGTGATATATAAGGATTGGATGATGATGATGACATTTTGGCAGGGTTAGACACAGTTGTATATCTTACCAGCCATCTGACTCAAAATAATTTAGTATCAGTAGTGGTAAATAGTGGTAATAATAACAATTGAAATTGATTAAAAAAATTTTACTTTCCTTCATCCAAATCACTTCACTTTACTCTCTTTTCACATTTCCAGTTAAATCTATCTTGATCATTATCAATACATTGGCAAAAATTCAAATAAAAATAAGGAAAAATGCATTTGCACAAGCCAATGTTACATATTCAGATTGACATACCTGAATGTGTAATCCACTATCACTGATATTTATTAACTGGAGTACACGGGCCGCAAGTTCCGCGTCAATTATTTCTTGTGATTCCGTACTGCAAGTGAAGAAAAATTAAATAATTTGAGAGTAAAAAGCCAATTGAAAACTTTCAAATTATTCACAGTAAAACACATTTACTAACCTACATCCAATGGACTGTTTGATTTTAAGAATGGCAGCAATAATATGAACTATCCATGCAAGTTTTGCTTCAACCACAGAAAGTTCACCGTTATCTCCACTTGCTGGTAGCCTTGCTCTTTCCTATAATTCAAATAAAGAGAATTAGTCTAAACTATATCATTACAAAAGAGAAATCACTGATATCTCAACCAATGAAGACTGTTAGGCAACATACTGTATAAGTCTGCAGAATCGGCTCCATAACCTTTATTATATAGAGACTACTACTTTCATACTGCAACTCAAGAAAGAAAAGAATATTAAGCACCAGAGCGAATTTGGTAAATTAATGCTACAAAAAGATAATAATCACGAGACAATTAACTATTAAAGATTCATGCCAGGAACTCAAACTTTTGGGAATTGGACAGAGTTATTTTCCTGGAGTGCATAGCCTAAACTGTCTTCAGACTGCCAAGGCCATAAAACAAGCCAAAACTGAGGACCTCTACCTGGAATCTGCAAAGGTAAGGAAAGCACTCTAGCTGATCCTGGAGAAGTTCAACATTGTCCAATGGGTTCTCAGAGATGTCATCTGGAAATCCAGCCTGCAATGGAGATAATCACAGAATGAGGTATATGGTTTCAAATGTCACCAAGCAAAACCGAGATGTGAGATCAAAATTGGAGGGATATCAGCAACCTGTACAGAATCAAATCGTGAAGTGATAAAACCTTCGGTTATCTTAGGAACAAATTCATCCAGCATACTTGGTGTGTCACCCTTGAGGTAGGGAACAGATGTCACCAATCTGGACCACAGTCCTAAAAGGTAGTAAACACTGCTGCTGGCCCACTGTAAAGGAAATGTAGAAAATAGCTGTCAATTTGTGGTTATGAATAATGGTTATACAGTCATATATTTATACATCAGAAAAAAGAAATAAGGAGGCTAACCTGCCAGGACTGAAGAGATTTCAATGTAAATTCAGCCACTAGACGTATCCAATCACTATAACCTTCCACCTTCACAAGCTCAGACAACTATGACACAAACCGCAATTACAATACAATAAGCACCCATATGCTCAAGTCCATGCAAGTCATGATTAATTTCAATATTCTAGAAATACTTCATAGTTCATATGAAAAACTCCAACTTGCAGTTTCAAGTAAACATATTCCTGAATCCTGAACCACATAATGTACATGAAAACCAGAATAATAAAAAACACAATCTGAATTGCTTCACTCCTAGTTTTGGTTTCAAGACCAGGGCAGAAATTTGCCTCATCACCTTAAGGCATTTAAAATACTAGCAACCAAAGACCCTCAATTTTCACAAAAACTGGACAATATTTGTTTGTTGAATCAACCAACCTCTCATGCATTCATTTATCTCTTAGGGTCTCTCAATCTATAGCACTCAACTTATGTGTATGACTAATTCAAATATTTCATATGCAGTTTAGTGTGGTCAGCCATTTACTGTATTTGGTATGATGAAACTGAAATGTGCATAAGATCTATGGGGGCACCCAAACATGAGGGCACTCAGAGATGATTTGACTCAAAATGGCAAAGATAGCTATAACAAGAAAATTCCAAGTTTTGATTGAACTTGAGGGAAAACAACCTAGAAAAGTTTTAGTTCATTAGCGGTGTTATCAAACTTTGGCTTCAATATTAACTCCAGTCCATGTGGAAGTGGAATTAATTCGTACAAACAAACTTACAGTTTATGATTCAATTTGCAATTTGAATCATGAATTTGGCTTTGATTTAAATCCTATGTCTAAACCCCTTTCCGCAAAAACCTTACAATTACTATTGGAATACTATCATTCAAGTTGTAAGTTTTACAACACACACATTCATTCCATTTGAACCAATTCAATTGGAACCTAGTTCTCTACTTTGTCATTATTCAAGGTTTTTTGGTAATAAATAGAAAAAGAAATTTTACTAGAAGAATATGAAAAATAGTACAAGAAGGGATAGGGGAGTTCAAATTTGGATATGTAACCAAAAACCAAACCGAAACAAACCAAATATGCCAGTTCGGTTCAGTTAGCTTGGATATTGGTTCAGTTCAGTTTAAGATTTTTCAAAATTTTGGTTTTTGGTTATGGTTCGTTTTGGCTGAAATTTTCAACCGAACGGAACTGAAAACCAAACTGTTAAATTATTAATATAATAAATAATAATATATAGCATTTTGTTTATAAATATTGATATTTATATCTCCCCTAAATACCCCCAACTCAATTCTAATTTTTAAATCCCAATGACCCATTTGACCTGCCCTTTCGAATTCCATTGATTCAACTCCAATTTCCAAAGTCCAAGAGGCAAGGACTCCAAGTCCATACCATAACCAAACACTTGAACCATTAAGCAAAAAAAATACTATTATAGAGACAGTGGAGAGTGTTGCTGACACCATTGACAACCGTTGTGACTTGTTAGTGTCAGAGTTAGATCAAGAGACAGAAAAAAAAGG
This sequence comes from Nelumbo lutea, assembly GCF_056320005.1. NCBI lineage: Eukaryota > Viridiplantae > Streptophyta > Magnoliopsida > Proteales > Nelumbonaceae > Nelumbo > Nelumbo lutea. The sequence continues at coordinate 21,222,328 of NC_142690.1, read as the reverse complement.
ACATAGCAAATGTTGGGTGTGTCAAAAGTAACAATTGACACCCGGGAAATAGAATTTACATTACATAGTGAAAGGACCATTATGTCCCCAAACTACAAATAGTGGCAAAAGAATAAGAAAGAAGAATCTAATGTACAAAGTATGAAAAGACAAAATAACCCTCTATCCTTCCTTGTCTCTATACTCCCCATCAAATTTATATCAACAACTAGAAAGGAAGATGTCACAAATAAAATGACAATCAATTTCTATGTGCTTTGTGCACTAATGAAACACAGGACTGGATGCAATCTTGATAGCACCGAGATTGTCTGCAAAGAAGGGAATTGAAGATGAAGACTCATGTAGAAGACCATGTAGAAGAGCCCTGAGCCAGATAATCTCACTATATACCAAGGACACAGCCCTGTACTCAACTTCTGTAGATGATTTGGATACTATAGATTGCTTTCTGCATTTCCAGGAGATAAGAGAGTCACCCAAAAAAAAAAAAAACAACACTAACCTATAGTAGATCTCTGAGTATCTAGGCAACTTGCAAATCTACATCAACATAGGTAGTAAGGCTAAGAGAGGATGATGAAGAGACGAATAAGCCATGAGATAAAGTACCTTGCACATATCTGATAATCTGGTAAACTATAAATAAATGTGGCTATCATGGAGATGACACAAACCGGTACAATCTGGACTACATAAGATATATCTGGCCAAGTCATAGTATGATAAACCAAACTACCTACCAACTGGCAATAGAGAGTAGAATCTTCAACAGGGAGATCATCATCCTTACTAAGTTTCAAATTAAACTACAAGGGAGTGTCAACTAACTAGGAACCGATGAGATTAGTCATCCATGCAAGATTGGCTGCAAACTTGAGCTATTTGACAAAGTAACCATGAGAATTATGACCGACTTCAAATCCCAAAAAACAAGTCAAGGGGCCCAAGTCCTTCATCTTGAAGGATTCACTTAGAAGATTCATCAAATTAACAATCCCTTCTACATCATTCCATGGGATGACAATGTCATCAACATAGAAAAGTATAGTCACTCCCTAATCCCGATGCAAGGTAAAGAGAGAGTAATCAAAGGAGCTCCGTATAAAGCCAACATCTGTGGTAATAGAGTGGAATCTCTCAAACTAGGCTTTAGGTGCTTGTTTAAGGCCATACAAGGATTTCTTGATGCGACAAACAAGGTGAGGATCACTACAATATCCAGGAGGAGGCTTCATAAACACAACCTCCTTCAATTCTCCATGGAGAAAAGCATTCTTCACATCCATTTGATGGATCTCCCATTGTCTAGCAATAGGGATGGCTAGGAGTAGTCAAATAGCAGTCGTCTTTGCCACTAGAGCAAAAGTCTCACCATGGTCTATCCCGTACCCTTGCCTGTAGCCTTGAGCAACAAGACGAACCTTGTATCTATCTAGAATTCTATCAGACTTCAATTTCATTGAATAAACCCACCAACTACCAATAATAGATGCCTCAGCAGGAGCCTTAACAAGTTCCTAGGTATCATTTTCAAGAAGAGCTTGAAGCTCAAAGTCCATGGCATCTTCCAATAAAGAATGGCTATAGCCTGTTGGTAAGACTTGGGGATATTTGTGGTGGACAACACAACAAAGAAAGAACTATGTTCTAGAGAAAAACCATAGCAAACAGGAGGTCGAGAAATCCCAGAAGAACATAGGAGCAGTGGATGAAATGGTTTCAGATGTAGGAATAGAGGAACTTACAAGGATGAATGGTGTAAGTGGACCATTAGCTGGCCATAGAGTTTGTTGCTTTTGGAAGTATGTCTAAAATTGCTACAAAAGTGATGTAAGAGCTTCTATAGAGTTTATAGAGTCAAAATTGTTCAATAACGAAGTAGGAGCAAGTAACTTATTGATCATAGTTTTCAAGGCGCCAAGGCGAGGCTAAGCAACCAAGGGGTGCCCGGGCACCCAGGCGCCTAGGCGATGAAATAAAAAAATAGTAAGCCTACGTGTTTCTACCCTTCATGAGCTAGTTGGTTTTATACATTAACCTACAAACCTCTAAACTAAATTTTCTACTTATGATTCTTATAGTCATGCTTAAAGCATGCAATACAAAATATTAGAAATAGAAATTTGGACTTAAAAGAAGAATTGAAGAGGGCGTAGCCCCTATGTTTGACAAAGAAAAGAAAAAGAGCTTGAGGAGAAAACAGGAAAGCAGAGCCTTGTTTTAGACCAAAAAAAAGAAAAAGAACAAGGGGCTCAACTACTGTTTCAGACCAAGAAAAACTAGGGAAACACTAAATAAAGAAGAAAATGAAAAGAAGGGGGCAAAGCCACTGTTTTAGATCACCAGTCAAGAGGAAAAAACGATGAAGAAACACAGAGAAATGAAGAAGAAAAGGGGGCGGAACCCCTGTTCCAGATTAACATCAAGAAGGACAAAAGTGCAGGTAAAAGGGTGAAAAGTTTGAAGGAAAATAAAGAAGAAACGAAGGGTGTGGAGCCCCTGTTTGATTCCAAAAAACATATGGAGAAGACAAAAAAAAGGAAGAACCAACAAAAAGGAAGAAAAAAAAAGGCTGAAAACGAAGAGGGTAGGAGGAAGAATAGGCGGACTGAAAACTGAGAAGAAGAAGATGATTCATTTGACTACCTGGCATATTCAAAGTTGTTTAGACTTCTAGTTGGTTGTTCAGCATTGCAGCAACAGTTGGAGTTCGACTGTGTTTGAAACATACCTGACCGGACAGCTCTCCCTCTTCTATTCAGTTCTGCCATGAAAATAAAACCCTAAAAAGACAGCACTCTTCTTCTAATAAAAAGAGTGATAATGTGTGATAGGTTCTATTGTAATAAGAAAAACTAACCAATAAAAACTATTTGCAGCAAAAGAAAAGTAAAAAACAATATAAAATATTAAAGGATTAATGTATTAAGAGATGTATTAATGTGTCTTGCATCTAGTCTAGGCGTGTGCCTTGGAGTTAAGCGCCCGCCTAGTCGCCTAGGCATGCGCCTAATTGATTGGGCGTGTGCCTTATACAAACTTTGCATGGCGTCTGGGCAAGGCGAAATTTGAAAACCGCCTAGTCCCCTAGTCGTCGCCTTGACAACTATGTTATCAATATGTTCAAAGAAAAACACATTTTAAAGAAAAATAACATTGTGGGATATGCGAACGCAACAAGGCGTGGGATTATAACAAAGGAAGCCCTTGTCATCAGGACTATAGCGCACAAAAGCACACAAAGTCGCTTGACCAATTAGTTAATGTGCTCATGGGGTGGAAGATGGGCAAAACAAGCACAACCAAATACACGAAACATGGAGAAGTCTTAAGGACAATGAAAGCAAGACTGAAAAGGAGAAGAGTTGTCCAAAACTGGCAATGGAAGAAGACGTATAAGCTACAAAGTAGTGCTGGCTGCCTCAACCCAAAACCAAGAGGGTACATGTAAATCTTGCGAGAGAGTTCTAACTACACTAAAAAAGTGTTTATTCTTTCTTTCTACCACCCCATTCTATTGGGGGGTACCAAGATAGGATTTTTGGGTTTGAATACCTTGTTGTTTCAAGTAAATTTGAAAATCCTCATCAAAATACTCTCCCCCTTAACCTGAATGTAAAATGCATATGTTGGTTTTGAATTGGATAGCAACATGGGCCTAAAACATTTTTTTATTAATAAAATGAACTTTTATTAAGCTTTAAGAAAAGGCTTTACAAGCATCCCCTAGAGAGGCATGAGATGCTACCTCTTTGTAAAAACCAAAGAGAAGTTACAATTGAGCCCAAAACAATAAATCCCTACTCACCCCTTGCTTAGCCAATGCATCCACCATCCCATTTGTAGATCTCCTCACCCATTGTATCCTAAGATTCATGTTCCTAATAAGCCACTTAACCTTCTTCATTTCATTCTTGTAGCACCAGATTATAGAGTTCGGTCCTTTAAACATCCCACCACCACTTTTGAATCCCCTTCTATCACCATATTTGCTAAGTGCAACTCATTGGCAATCTGCACTCCTTGTATTGCTGCAAGCAACTTTGCTTTGAGGGAGCCACCCAAACCCACGGAGCCGGAGAACAAAGCTATAACTTTACCTTCTGAATCTCTAAAAACCCTATTGATCAAAAAAAAAAAAAAAAAAACTCTCAAAACCCCTCCTATACCAAAGGGGCCTAGACTACCTTGGCTTCTCCCATCAAAATTCAGTTTCACAAAGCCTTCCATTGGAGGTAACCAATACATCTCTACACTTTCCTTTCTTGAAGAGCTTTTGGCAATTGCTTCCTGATTCCTCGAAACATTGTCAAAGGAGAATTGGGAGAACAAATCCAAAGTCTTTATCCAATGGATCACCCTAACCATTACGCAATCCTTAACAACTTCTTTGGTTCTCTCTTTTCAAATAGCCCACACCAAGGCTACTCTAACACATCTCCATATTATTCTTCCCTTTTTTTGGGCCACATAAACATGGAATAGTCGAAAAGCATATTAATCTTTGATGGTAGGTCCACCTACACCCAAACAAAGAGAAAAACCAAAGCCTAACCTTTGCAACAAAAAGGACAAAAGATCAGTAAGTGATGATAACTCTCATTATTGGATTTACACAAGATACAACAGTTAGGAGAGAGATTAACCCATGCACTACTTTCCAACAAAAAGGCTCTTACTTTGGGTGGAAGGGGTCTACACTAAAACTCTTTACAAGGAAAGAAAGGACTTATCGAACTTATCAGGAGAGAGATTAACCCATGCACTACTTTCCTAAACAAGAGAATAAACCCTTAGGGTGGGGAGCCAAATACGCTTATCGAACTTATCAGGGTCTAAACTAACAATAATAGTTTGAAGGTAGAGAACACTTTAGATTTCTTGCGAAGAAAATAAATCCAAGTAAATCGGCTGCAATCATCAAAGTCACACAATACTTGTACCCTAATCAAGAAACAACTGGAGATGACCAAACATCACTATGTATTAATTGAAATGGAATTGTTGCATGCTCAGAATGAGAAGGAAAAAGTAAAACATGGCTCTTACACAGGCAACAAGTAATGCAAGCTTTATTAATGTCCTTAAGAGAAGCAGCAAAAGTTGGCAAGCTACCAAAAGTAAACGAGTAATCAAACAGCCAACCCACTCTAAGCCCCTTCCCCTTCACCTCCTCAATGTGTTGGGCCTACATTAAAGAACTATCAGAAGAAAACAAAACAACATCATCTTCAACAAGTTGTCCAATAGAAATAAAATCAGTAGTCAATTTGGATACAAATAAGGTCTTGGGAGACTTACCAAAAGAGGCCCATGTTATGTGTTCACCTAAGCCAATGATCCAAAAATGGTTTGCTGAAGGACAAAAGGAAGGAACTTACAAGGCAGACCGATAGCTGAAAAAGAAGAAGAGATAGTCGAGGACATAACTTGTCAAGTCTTCTCCTCTGACATACTAGCAAAAAGGTATCACTCTGCAGTATCGGCAAAGCGGTAGAAGATGAGGCATCTTAATGCTCCACAAAATCCTGATAAGCCTTATAAGACCCCTTCTTTTGATTGGACCCCCCCCCCCCTTGGAGGTCAAGTAGGGTACTATGTAATGAAATGTCCCTATTGCTAGCAATAAGTGCAGGTGTTCTTTTTTCTTGTAGTGTAAGACAACATGCCCAAATTCATTACATTCAAAACATTGTACCCAAGAAAAATCTTTCTTCCCTTTGGCTTTGTTGCATGGAAAACAATATCTATATTAGAGTCCCTCTTCCCATCAAGTGTGGTGTGAGTAATAAGCCTGGTTTCTTCTCTTAAATCTCCCCAAGAATAGTGTCTAGGTCTGGAAGAGTCTCTCTACTGAGAATATTAGACCTAACAACATCAAATTCTGGTATAAGGTGCATTAGGAAATGCATCATCTTTCCTCTATCAAAATGTTCCTTCATAAACTTCACACAACAATCTCAAGGATCCTCCCCCATGTGTATCGGCTCATACTCAGTCCAGAGGTTAACAAATCCTGCATGGTATTCCTGAATTCTCCTTTCTCCTTGATGATAAGAAAACAAGTCAAATTCAATTTGGTATTGTCTAGAGAGGTTTGATTGTTTATAAACCTTATCAAGATATCGATAGCTCTCATAAGCAGTTATGCCCTCTCATAGCAATGGCAATATCCACTTCAATTGATCCAAGGATCCATGAGGCCATTTTTTGCATTATCAAATTTCCATTGTTTCAAGGCCTTAACATCTGAATCAGCAGGTTTAGAAGTTGTTCCATCCAAATATCTCCAAAGACCCTCTGCCTCAACATGGAATTGGAAGTGCAACTTCCATAAATCATAATTGGACCCATTAAACTTGATGGGAAGGACATCTATTCTTTCTGAAGCCATTAAGTAACATGACAGCAGTGTGAAACTACAAACAAAACGTCAGGCCGGCACGGCACGGCCCACAGACAGCCCATGCTTTTGGCTGGCCGGGCTGTGCTTGCTACCTCTAGGATACTTTAGAAGTCTGGCCCGACATGGCCCCAAGCAGACCCGGGCCGTATCGTGGGTCGAGGCCAGGCTAGGCCACGAACCAAGCTAAGCCATGAGAGGTATATTATTTTAAAAATTTTGATTTGAAAAAAAATGAAAATTTTAAAATAAATTAACAAAATAGACAAAAATGAATTTTATTTTATTACAATACAATTGAAATAAAATAGCATAATAAATTTGAAAATAAAAAATTATATATATATATATATATATATATATATATATATACTATATATCTATATCGGTCGTGCCGTGCAATGCAGCCGGGCCACAGGTCGTGTCATGCCATGTCATGCCAGCCCTTGGGCCTGAAAATCCAAGCCCAACACGACCCATGTCTCCGTGCCATGCTCGGAACAACCCGCGTGCTACCGTGCCAAGTCACGAGCAGCATACCCCAATTTACAACTCTAAATGGAAGAGAGAAAGGTAAACACCTTCCAGCCAATTAAAGGAAATCTCTAGGAGAATTTCAAGAGACAATTTGAATAGTAAACAGTAAAGAAATACCAAGAAATTTCTTACTTGTCCAAAAAAGGAAACTGTAGCAACCAGCCAATCCAAGAGAGAAATCAGAACCCTTATTAAGCAGAGACCCAATCAAAACCAGGCAGCAAGTGATCAAAAGTGCTCCTCTGGGCGACACCAGATATAAAGTTTCATGCAGATCTGATACTTCTTTGAAGAGATCTAGAGTATAGAGATCAAAGCTGATGGCGTAGAACCCCAAGAACAAGACTGTCAAGGGCTGATCGAAACAGGCTAAGGTAGAGGAAATCAGAAGCAGAAGAGGATTCCCAAAATACTGATAGGAAGAATCCTAAATAACAGTAGGTTCGAATCTCATTCAAGAAGATCAGATTGCGACCTTCTCTGATACCATATCAGAGTCAGATTGAGAGACAAGAAAGAAAAAAGAGCGCAGCAAATGTTGGGTGTGCCGAAAGAGACAGACACCCAGGAAATAGAATTTATTTTATATAGTGAAAAGACATTCTGTCCCCAAAGTACAAATAGTGTACAAAAGAATAAGAAAGAAAAATCTAATGTACAAAGTATAAAGAAACAAAAATAACCCCATATCCTTCTTTGTCTCTAGAGTTAGAGAACAGAAACAATCAGATGCATGTCAAAGAGGACTAGAACCAACTCATTGCTGCTAGTCACCACCCACCACCACCAGAATTCCCATCAATTTTGAAACTCAGTTCGCCTGGTGGTGTTGCATAACTTGTATTGCATTTGGTCAACTTACAGGTATTTGTTTATTCTTTATCATTTTCAGTATATTGTATCATTATTTGATTATTTATTTTTTTCTGAAAGAAGATGAAGAACTTATTGGATAAAAAAATTCTTCATTCCCTGTGGTGGTGGGTCCAAGTGGACCAAATAATGGTACAATATGTTAGTCTTGCTTTATTAATTTGAGATAGAAAAGGCAAAAGAGGTCGTTATCAATGCTGAACAACTGAGGACCAGCATTGGTGGAAAGAGACTAACTCTGTACTTGTAAGTCTGTAAAGTTGTTGATTCTTAATAATGGGAGGGGTCTCATTCTTATCAAATTTCAACACTTAATAATAGGCACAACCGAACGGAAAACCAAACCAAACCGAACTCTATTTGGTTTGGTTTGGTTAGGTTGTGAAATGCAGTTTGGTTTGGTTTGGTTTATTATATTGGTTAAACCAAAACGTCAGTTAGGTTCTCGGTTCTAACTGGACCGAACAGAACCAGCCAAATGTACACCCCTAAGGAGGGGTGATAAAGATTCACCCGAAAAGAAAAAGAAATACACCAAAATAATATTACATCATCCCCCTCCCAATTCCAAATCAAAAACTGACCATACCCCAGAACTGAATGACCCTTTACATACATCTGCACATTCTTGAAGAATCAAAACCCATTCCAAGGTTTTTTTCCCAAGAATTGAAACAAGACAGTGAGGCCTTGAACTGATCTTCAAAAACTCTTCCATTTCTTTCCTTCCACAGCTCTGAATTAACTGCAAAATGGCACACAACTCCAAACTGTTTTAGCTTTCCTGCTTCCAATTAAGGCTGGCCAAAGTGCAAAGATTTCTTTTGGCAATCTTGGAGACCATATCTCTATTCTAAACACAAAGAAGAAATACACTCAAATGGTCTTCACAGAAAGTTGAAATGCATTTTCATCCTCTGCAAGGCAAAGATATCATCTTCCCACCCACCAACTGAATGCCCCTACTTTTGATGTGATCCTGAGTGAATATGCTGTCCAAAGAAACCAACCAAGCAAAAGCCTCCACCCTAGGTTGAATAGGGTTGCTCCAGTCTCCAGACATCTTTGATATCTTCCCTTTCAACCTGATTCCTTGCTAATGCTTTGTAGAATGATTTTACAGAAAATATCCCTTTGTTACTTTCTCTCCAGCGTGTCAAATTAGCCTTCCCAAGTTCAATTCTGGTACCTCTAATTTAGCTAGCAAGCTAACACATTTGACATTCCTTCACTTCCCAATCAAGAAGTGGTCTTCTAAATTTTGAACACCACACGACTAATCCCTGGGCAACTTCATAGCATTGTGAGATTTAAATATTTTTACTGCTCAGTCTGTATAATCTTAGGCATAGGTCACATAGCTTTCCCTTCCACAATCAACCATCCTTCCAAAACTTAATGCCTGTTCCATCTCTAATATTAAAGGAAACACAGTTCAAGAAAGCCAAGTGGAAATCCATAATTCCTTTCCACACGCATACACCATATGAAGACTTCACCTCCCTTCTGTCCCACCCAAAATTCACCACCCTATACTTGCATGCGGTGATTTAAAAGGTATGGGAGGCGTTTGGATGTATTCCAGTGGCACTGATGCCTCTGAGGCGTACACCTTATGTCCATGAGGCACACAAGTCATACGCCTTTTGCATGAGACATGCTAGAGGTGTACACCTCATGCAAACCTCATACAGAAAAAGGCAGAATGTAAAGGAAAGGGAAGAGAGAAAGAAAGAAAGAAAGATAAGAAAAAAAAAAAAAGAGAAGAAAGAAAAGGAAAGGAAAGAGAAGGAAGGAAAGAGAAAGAGAAAATAGAACAAAAAAAAGAAACAAAAAAGATGAGATCTTCCTTCCTCTTCTTCCTCCTCATCCCTCCTCTTAAGGAGGTTTATGCCCGGGAGGCTTATGCCTCTTACATTTTGAAGAATCTGAACTACACCCATGCCTCTAGGCAGTGAAACACCTCGTCTCACGCTTCCACATTTTAAAACATTGCCTGCATACAACCACACTCCTCTAAACAAAATCCCTTTCATGCCCAAACCTCCACAACCACTTCCTCAATAATGCTTTATCAAAAAGTCTTTAACTTTCTACTTGGTTATCATTCAAGATTTATTTGAACCTTAACGAGTTTATTTCTAACATGTAGGTCAAAGAGCTGTTGTATGCCACCCACTCAACTTCTAAGTTGAACTTGATCATATTATCTTGTACTGCTGATGTACAAGTGGTAAACTCTATTCTGTTAGGGAAAATTAGGTTGAAATCAATTAATATATTCTTGTAGCATAGTTGACTAAAAACAGAAACAATCTAACCATTTAATGACTAATGACTTGATTCAGCCAATGCCCAAAGTATCTATAAGCTCAATACACAAAAATTGCATATTGGGCGTTTCAAGTGGGCAAAATACTCAGATTAAAAATTAATTATTTTTTGTTTAGAAGTTGGGAAGGAGTAGCAAATTCAGCTCCTTACAAGGTTGATTTATTAAACTTAGTTTTGATGGGAGCAGTGTGGGTAACCCAGGCCCCTCAGGCATTTTCAGAAATGAAGAGGACCAATTGATTCAGGTGATTCCTTAAGCGTTGAGATTTTGACTGTTTTGGAACATGTACAAAAGGCAGGGAATATGAATATTAGCAAATTGATTATTTAAGGTGATTCCAAACTAACGGTTGGCTCAGCGTTTTAAAAGTGCAAGGCACAAAACAAGTGCAAGGGGCAATTTGCACCCGAGGCACAAGGCGAAGTGCACACCTTTCCAGAGCAAGGCGTGAAAATACAAAAAATGCCAAACTTTTTCAAAAATGCAAAAAATTAAAAAAATAGTAAACATAATATTAAATAAAAATGTAAACTTATATTTTAAAACAAATGTTTTTAAAAACCTATTATCTAAAATTAAATACATAGACATAACATGTAAAACATATTCAAATGAAACTTTAAAAATAAAATTAAACATACAAATCATATTTAAGCATGTAAAACCCTCAATCTCTTTTATAATTTACAAAAAAGTCCTATTGGCCTACATATCCAAGAAACCCTACAAACTACCTTTGTAAGCCCCTCAAGGCAAGCCCAAACAAGTCCATGTTAGGGTTTCCCAGGCGTATTAAACCCTAACATGGACTTGTTTGCACTTACCGCAAGGGGCTTAGCCCCTAACATGGACTTGTTTGCACTTGCCGCAAGGGGCTTAGCCGGGGGTCTGGGCACAGAGCAACTGGCCCAGATGCTAGGTTCAGAAAAGAACAAAAAGCACAAAAGATTAAAAAAGAAAGACAAACGCCTGGGCTGAAGTGCAAGGCACACTAGGCGTACGCCTTTTAAAGTGCTGCACCTGAGTCCTATGCATCACCTGTGCACCTAGGTGCACTTTAGGTCTCTTTTAATCACTGGGTGGGCTGGTTGCAGGTGGAAAATAGTTTCTGGAGATACCGCAATGAAAGAAAGAAGTTCAAGAAATTAATGCAGGGTGTCAAAGTAAGGCCGCATTGGATTAAAAGATGTGCTAATTCCTTTGCTGATGTTCTAGCAAAATAAGGAGCAGGGGATAATCTTTTTTGGGCTCAGCTGTAATATGTAAGAATTGTTGGGAGGGAGAGGGGGGGAAGTTGAGAGAGCTTACCCCCTCCTAATTCTGTTCATTTGTACTCTTCATTAATTCTTATTAAAATTCACAGTTATTGATAAAAAAATTATGTTTCGAAAATTGGGTCAGGACATCTTTACAAGGGGTATTAACCTTTAAAAGAGACCAGGTGTTAGCGTTTTGGGGACTCCACAATGCAACTCATTATGCTCTACATTTTACGATACAATTACAATTTTTCAGATCTTTCTTGGAGGTTTATGGATGCTCAAAGAACAATTGTAAAAGAAAATTATGACACCAATATGAAAATGATGGAAATCTGTGATAAACATTAAAAAGAAAAATAGAATAAACATCAATACACACAAAGTACTTATTATACAGCCAAAATGTTTAAAATAAGAAACATTGAAATATAGGCAGTGGTGTATGATGATGCACATGTCTGCTATTCTTGACATCCAACTGTAATGCATCCACAAGTAAATACAGCAAACATTTCCTGTCATTTGACGATTTCTAAAATCTTTATATTAGTCTATTAGATTTCCTAAGTTTTAGAGAGCATGTATCCTTTTATTATTTTTGAAACAAAGACCATTCTTTCCCTAGTTTGTATTTAATTTTAAAAAATAGAAAAAATCATGTATTTTTTAGGCTATCACTATTCCAGTGGAATCAATCTGGTGTCAGTGAAATTTTAAAACCATGCTTCTTAATAAATCATACCATAAAAACAGAAAATCTGGCAGTTAAACCATTCATGCAAGATTCTCAAATTAACTTTAATACCAGACTAATTTTAAAATTCACAGGATGAAAGTATAAAACCATGAATTGGTGTAAACAATAAAAAACCACATTACCTGATAATTGACTTTGAAGCGTCCAAGAAGACGACAATATTCATGGTAGTTATCATGATCAGCAAGACCTAATTCCCACCCAAATACATAATAACCACACAGAGGTACTTCAAACATAGAAAAGAAAAAAAGGACAAATAGATAAAGTAAAGTACTCAAAGAAACAGCAGAAAATTGTATACAACATATAATATTTTCAGTTTGAAAAACATGCAATAATATTGCATGAGAACAATCAAATAAAGTGTGTTATCAAATAGAGTAAGATTTCTGAGAGGATAAATATTTTTGCACTGTTCTAAATTAAATTTCAGAACTACATTTATGCTTTAACATGACCACAATGAAGGATTAAAAATTCTGAGAGGAACATATTTTTTGAACAGTTCCAAATGAAATTTCAGAACTAGATGTACATTGCTACACAACTATAATCAAGGATTAGAAATATTGCTACAAGTATGCTTTTTTTTCTTTTTTTTTTTTTATTTTCTTTTGAAGAGCTACACAACGGAGGGTAGCCCATCCCCCAACCCAGGTGCAGGCAGGATTTGGTCCCAAGTCTCCACTACGACCAGCAGGAGACCTTACCAACCCACTGGTTGGCACCTTACTATGTTTTTTTTTTTTTCCTTATTGATAACTACAACAGCATCATACTAGCAATATAATGAAACTAAAAATATCTACAATGTATACTATCATGTCATTTTTAAGATGCATACATTGATAAGCATGGATATGCAAGAAAACTAGAAATGCCAAGGAAAGTACGCTGCACGCACATGCAAACAGACCAAACAGAATACTAGTTTAAATATTTAAATTACAAGAAAAGAAGGTATAAGAGATGTAAAAGGAGAAGAAATGAAAGCAGAATTCTTATAGCAAGAGGCACAATGCTTTTACTAAACAAGTGAACAGTCATAATTGTTGAGATATTGGGCCAAGAGGAACATTAGTATTTATTTCTTGTTGTAGACTTTTGTTGTAAAGGGCCTAAAGCCGTTGATTATTTATTCTTTCTGCCATCATTATTTTATGATGGGTCGAATATATCATAGATAAGGGATGGGGCAGAGCTACCATTATTGCTTCACAAATTATTGCTGTTTATTGACAATTTTCCAGATATACATGGATTTGTCTGATGCTTTCTCATGATGAAGTTCCAAAGTTGATCAGACATTTTCATAAACTTGTACTTACTCAGTTTAATACCCACAGTAAAATATCCAGGTCTAATAGTGGCAAGGAGTATTTTGAGCAGGGCCTCTCTACCCATCTTAAAAACTTTGGGGTTATTCATCAGACTTCTTGTTTCTACACCTCAACAAAATGGGGTGGCTATGAGAATGTTGCTCTCAAGGATTTTTTCCCCTCTTTCTATTCCATCTCTTCTTTTTCAAAGAAAAGCAGCCAATGTGAAGTTTGTTTCATCGTTTTCTCTTTCTACTGGTTCTTGGGATTAGGGTTTTAGAAGGGGGTTAAGAGAGCAAGAATTTGATTCCATATCAAATTTATTGCAAGTGCTTGATAAAGCTTTGGTTGGACCCCTCCAGTTCAAACAAACATATTTGGTCTCCTCATCCCCATGGATCTTTCATGTGTGCTTCTATCTTCCCCCTAAAGTTAGTGCATTTTGTTGGGAAGTGTTTTATGGGAAGATCAATACTCTTGATTCCCTTAGAGACCCTTCTTTGATTGACTTGAAACCAGTCTATTCTCTGTAAAGTTGTTTTACAGGGAAAGTTGTTATCACTTATTAATCTCCTGTTCATTTTAGTGTTTTAAAAGCGCAAGGCGCAAGGCGCAAGGCGAGGCGCACGCCTTTTGGAGGCAAGGCTCACAATTTAAAAAAAAAAAATGCTAAAAATTCAAAAAAAAATCAAAAAAAAATGCAAAAAAAATCAAAAAAATCAAAAAACCTATTATCTAAAATTAAAATACATAAATTGTGTGCAGTTAGGGAAGCTAGGAAACTGGAAAAGTTGATGAGAGATTTCTTATGGGAGCCGGGACAAGAAAAAAAGGATCACTTGGCTAATTGGGAAATTGTGTGCAGAAGTAAAGAAGAGGGGGGTTTGGGACTTGGGAGGGTAACTAGAAAAAATCAAACCCTGTTAGGGAAATGGTTATGGCGATGGCCATTGGAAAGAGAGAGATTATGGCATGAGGTGGTGGGAAGCATTCATGGGAGGTCAAAGAATGGATGGGATGCTGGTGTATCGAGGTAAGCTTACCTAGCAGCACCTTGGAAGGCTATTCACAACACCCTTCCTCAATTCCTCAATTTTATCAGGTATGAAGTTTGTTCTGGCAACTCTTTCCTTTTTTGGGAGGATATTTGGGTAGAAGACGCACCGTTAAAGGATTTGTTCCCTTCGCTTTTTTTAATTTCTTTGTACAAAAAAATAGGTGGTCTCAAAATTTGTCTCACCTTTGGTAACACCCTTAGATCCTACTTGGGATTTTGGGTTTCGTAGAGGTCTTAGGGATGTTGAAATTGATTCTCTTTCTGCTTTGCTTGGTTGTCTTAATCAGGTTTGTTTGGATCCCTCCAAGCCAGATAAGAGGGTTTGGACTCCTAGACCCAATGGAACCTTCACTTGTGCTTCTTTCTTCAAGCCCATCTCTCAACTTTTTACTCACCAACCCTTTCCGTCAAAAGAAATTTGGTGTAGGCCAGTTCCCCCAAAAATTATGGCATTTTGTTGGGAAGAATTCCATGGGAAAGTTAACACTTTAGATAACCTACAAAAGAGAAGACCTTTCCTCTGTATTTCTCCTAATTGGTGTATCCTCTGTAGAGCTCACGGTGAGGATTGTTACCATTTATTAATACCTTGTCCCTTTTCTGCAAACCTTTGGGCTTGGCTACTTTCGTTGTTTGGGGGGTAGTTGGAGTCTACCAGCAGAAGTTCACATGCTCTTCAACCATTCTACCTTTTATTGGCCTACAAAAATAGGGAGAATTATGTGGAGATGTGCTCGTGCTGCTTTGATTTGAACTCTTTGGGAAGAAAGAAATCTTAGAATCTTTCAAGAAAAGGAAAGGAGCAGCCAGGATTTGAAAGACTGTGTGTTAAATAGGGGAATACATTGGCTGAAGACCTTGGAAATCTTTCATCAGTTCTCCTTTAATGACCTCTGGAGAAATTGGTCGGCAGTAGCGAGGTGTTCATCTCTAAAGGACAAATCAATTACAAGCTGGTCTCCTCCATCCGAAGGCTCACTAAAGTTGAACTTTGATGGAAGTAGCATGGGTAATCCAGGTTTATCCGAAATGGAGGGTGCTTTGAGAAATGCGAAGGGAGAGATTTTGTTGCTTTACTCAGGTCCCTTGGGACTTGGGAACTCCATCAGGGCAGAACTCTTAGCTGCTATACAAGGGGTGCAATTTGCAAACCAGCTGAGGGTACAACAACTAATAATTGAGGGGGGCTCCAAAGTGGTGGTGGGTTGGTTGAAAAATTCTGAAGAGGCTATGTGGCGATACAAGAATGAAATGAAGAAATTTAGTTGGTTGACAAGGAATATGTTGGTCACTATACAGTGGGTGGGGAGATCAGCAAATACTTTGCCAGATATGTTAGCTAAGCAAGGGGTAAATAGGGAAGAATTATTTTGGGCTCAGTTGTGATTCTTGTTTTTCTTTCCTAGTTTACTTGTAAGTTTCAAGGAGGGGCTGTAGCTCGTGCCTCTCGCTGGGATGATGTATGAACTCACTCTAAATTTGTTTCTAAATCAATAAATTTATTATTATTCATCAAAAAATAAATAAAATACATAAATATAATATGTAAAGCATATTCAAATGAGAATTTAAAAATAAAATCAAACATATAAAACATTTTCAAGCATATAAAACCCACAATCTCTTTTTTTTCTCAATTGCATCAAGTAGCTAATGTGACATATTACATTCCTAATTCTACGAGCCGCCTTTGTGCCACGCCCCTCGAGGCAAAACCAAACAAATCCATGTTAGGGCAAATTTTCAAAAGGCTCACGCCTAGGCTAAGGCGCAAGGCACACCAGGCACACACCTAGGCGCGCCTGAGGCACGCCTTTTAAATCATTGGTTCATTTGGTGAAGGTATTTGGGAAAGATTCTTTTCTTTATTTGGGTACAGTTGGACCTTACCACTAGAGTTACATGGACTCTTTGACACATCCACTTTTAGATGGCCAAAGAGAAGAGACAAAGTTCTCTAGAGGTGTACAAGGGCAGCTATGATTTAGACTTTATCGGAATAAGGAAATTCTAAAATATTTCAAAAGAAAGAAAGAAAGAAGCATGGAAGTGGTGATAGAGAGCATAGCCTTGAGGGTGATACATTGGATTAAAACCTTGGACATCTTTTCATAGTTCTCTGATGATATTTAGAGGAACATGGGTACAGTGGTAAAAGTTCATCAAGGAAGGACAAGCCTATTTTGTCATGGACCACCCCAGGGCAACCCAGGGCCTTTAGGGATAGGATGTTGCTACAAAAATAAAGAAGGATGGGGTTATTGCATTGTTCTTAGGTCCAATTGGTGTAGGAGATTCCAATGTTTTAAAAAAGGGCCATTTTGCACAAGGCAAGGCACATGCATTTTTTAAGCAAGGCGCAAAAATGCAAAAAAAAAATCATAAAATTCAAAAAAAAAAACAACCAAAATTTAAAAAATATACCAAAATATTAATAATATTAAATACAAATTAAAAAATTTTAAATTTAAAACTAAATGATTTAAAAAGCCTATTATCTCAAATTAAAATATATAAACATAACATTCTTATTCATAAAAAAAAAAACATTATGCATTCTTGATTCTATTAACTACCATTAAGCCCCTCGAGGGAAGCCCAAACAAGTCCATATCAGGGTCTTAAATTTTTAATCCCTATAAAAAGGTTTTAGAATTTTATGCGTCTTTTAAAAATATCTTTTATTAGGATGAATGAATGAACAACATTAACAATCATGGGACTATTGGAACTCCAGTGAGCGAGCGAAGTAAGTGACGCACCAAAAAACAAAAAAAAAAAACATAGATTTTCAAAAGGCACATGCCAGTGATGAAGTGCAAGGCACACCGGAACCGTGCCTTTTGAAAGTGCCTGCACCTAAGACCTAGGAGAGGCGCATACCCTAAAATGTGACCCACCTATGTGCCAAGGCATGCCTTTTAAACCACTAGGAGATTCAACTAGAGTTGAGCTTCTTGCTACTCTAAAAAGTTTATAGATAACAAGACAGTTGAGCTTTGATAAACTGATTATTGAAGAGAACTCCAAGTTGGTGATATGATGGTTGAAGAACTCGAAAGCACTATTATGGACTTATGGGGATGAGATGAAGGGATTCAAATGGCTCAACGACAACTTGACACTAAAAATCCAATGGGAAAGAAGATCAACTAATGGAATGGCAGAGACCTTAGCCAAACAGAGGTTTACTAGGGATTAGTTGTTGCTAAGCCATTTGAATCCAAGTGAACCTCGCAACTCTCTTTGAGCTTTGTACTTCTTTTTAATAAAATTTCCTTATTACTTATCAAAAAAAAAACAAGGTGGCTAAAAACAAAAATCGAAATATTGTTGAAATTGCTAGTAGTATTTTTCTCCTTTCATGTTCCAACGAAGTATTGGGGAGACGTTGTTCCTATTGTGACCTATTTGATTAACCACTTCCCTTCAAGGGTTTTGGGGTTAAAATCTCCTTTTTCCTAATGATGATTTGTTCTTTGTTCCCCTCAAAGTTTTTTGTTGCACTTGCTATGTCCACATTCCTAGCTCTTACGACATAAGTTTGAACCTAAGGCTAGGAAATGTATCTTTCTTGGGCATGCCCCCACACAAAAGGGCTATTGCTGTTATGGTCCTATTAGTGACACCCATTTTTTCCATAGATGTCACTTTTGCAAAGTTTGTTCCTTTCTGTCATGTTCCTTCGAAAGGGAAGAATCCTATCTTATTTGATATCCCTCTTCCATCTCTTGTCTCTTCTTCCTCTGTTCCTTGTGATATTTCTACTAAATCACCTCATTCTCCTATCACTCAAGTTTCTTCTTCTCCTCCTATAACACTACCATCTTCACCCCCTATCACCTAACGGATGCAAGTATATTCTTCAGCACAAACATGGGCAATTTGTTCCCCCTACATCACAAGAGCCGCCTCCACTTCCAATTACAATAGAGGTAACAAATTTAGCATCTTTTTCCTTGCCCTCCCCTACTTTTCCAAACCATGACCTTCCCATCTCTATAAGGAAAAGTAGATATAAACATATTGTATTTCTAGGCACCTTTATTATAACTTATTATTCCTTTCTGGCCTCTATTTCTTTTCAACCTATTCCAAAAATGTGTAAGCAATATCTAAACTTGAATAGAGGGAAGCTATGAGAGATAAGATGGAAGCGCTACATAAGAATAATACGTAGGAGATTGTTAATTTGCTTAAAGAGAAGGAGTCAAGATTGTAAGTGGATATATACTATCAAATACCATGTTGATGGATCCATTGAAAGGTACAAGGCATGGCTAATAGCTAAAGAATATACACAGGAGTGGGATTAACTATTTAGAGACTTTCACTCCAACAGCCAAGAAGAATTATTTTCATGTTCTATTGTCCTTGGCAGCATCCTTTTCATAGTATCTACATCAATTGATGAGAAAAATATCTTCGGAATCAAGATCTTCATGAAGAAGTATATATATCTCTTCTTTCCGATATGTAGGGAAAGTCTGCAAACTAAGGAAATCTCTTTATGGGCTCAAGTAGTCTCCACATGCTTGGTTTGAGAGATTCCACAATGCTCTAGTTGGAGTTGGCTGTGTGACAACAAGAAGGTTTGAACTAGAGAAAAGACACAATTTCAAGGGTGTCAATGGAATAGCCGACTCCCACCCCAAAAATTTCTGTTAAATAAAAAGATATATACAATTACAAGAACCCAAAAAATAAGCATGCTTGGTTTGAGAGATTCCACAATGCTCTTGTTGGAGTTGGTTGTGTGACAACAAGAAGGTTTGAACTAGAGAAAAGACAAACAATTTCAAGGGTGTCAATGGAATAGCCGACTCCCACCCCAAAAATTTCTGTTAAACAAAAAGATGTACACAATTACAATAGGGACTATATAATAAAACTATACATCCAAGTCTTAGAATCTCCACCCTCCCCCTCAAACTAATGCCTAGACATAAGCATTGATTTGCCCACAAGATAGAGATGTTGAGCCCTAGCCATGGCCTTGGTGAAGATATCAGCAATCTGCACGTTCAAGGCAACTGTGATGGGGGATACTTATTTTGATCATTTCTTTCTGTTAGATTTGCTATCCAATTCCCAGTACTCATTTTACAATTAGAAGGAGCCAGATAATATGGCATTCTTTCCTTTTTTTTCATGTTTATATTGTTTAGACAAATTGTAGAGAACACTGATGTGGGCCCCACTGCAGTGGTCCCCATTGTGTTCGTAGGACAGCAGTATTTGTTTCAGTTATAGTAGTGTCAGTTTGAGTCAGTTTGCTAATTCAGTTGTTATTTATTTCAGTTTTATTTACTATTTTATTATGTAAGTACCAAGGGCAGATGTGTCATTTCATCATGTACTAAACATAAACCTATAAATATTAAGAGAGTGGCGGCGACAGATCTGTTAGAATCTGTCCCTCCTTTCAGTTGTGTTCTCTTGCTTCTCTTCTATTCTCTCCTTTTCTCTCATCTTCTCTTCTGTTTTACAAACCTAAAACCTTTTAGGATTCAAGACTGATTATAGGGACAAGAGAGCCATCAGCTATAGATACTTTATCCCTACCAGAAGATAAGTGATAAGTAGTAAACAGAGAGGGCAAGCTGGTCATATGGTCAGATGCACCTGAATCTATTACCCAACACGGTTCAGTAGTACCTGGAGCGGAGGCATGGTAGGCTGAGGCTCGAGTACCTGAGTGTGCAAAGGCCGATGTAGCTGGAGCTGATGATGACTGCGGTAACTGAGCTGAACTGCCAACTTCCTTCTCCAATTGTATTAGAGCTGCCCAAACTGCAGCTAAGGTCTCTAATGGTGTGCCTCTCGTGCCAGATGAGGATGCTGAATCAGTAGTCGTAGCCACATGAGCATTACTCCTTTTATTTCTCAACTTTGCCGGGACCAAATGTGGATGCAGCTTCCAACATGTTTCTTTTGTGTGTTTAGGTTTCTTGCAATGCTCACACACCACATCCCTTTTATCTTCCTTCTTTCTGCCCCTCTCTGAATCACCCTCTGTTTTGGGTTTGACAGCTACCAAGGCAGGTGTAAGCGGCTGAGGTTGCATCATGACTTTCCTCCTGGTCTCTTCACTATGCACTAAGGAGTATACCTGAGAGAGGGTCACACTATCTCTGGTCAGGATCTGTTGCCTCACAATATCATATTCTGAATTCAGTCCTGCCAGAAACTCAAACACTCTGTTTGTCTCAATGTGCTTTCTATGTATCTGAGCATCTTTGGGACTCTCCCACTCAAGAATCTCTAAGTGATCAATCTCATGCCACAGGGACTGCAAGTTAGAGAAATAGACCGACACCGGTTTCTCTCCTTGTTTAAGGGCATTCACCTCACATTTCAACTCATATGCTCTGGCAACATTAAGGGGTTGGGAGTAAGTCTCTTTCATCACATTCCATATCTCCTTGGCTGTCTTTGCCCATAAGTAATTTCGGCTGATATGGGGCTGCATTGAATTACAGAGCCATGTCATAACCAAGTAGTTTTCTTGGACCCACTTGGTATACGTAGGGTCTCCCTTGGAAGGTTCTGCTACATCTCCCAAGAGATACCCTACTTTGCCCCTTCCCCCAATAGCCATCATGGCTGATTGGGCCCATTCCAAGTAGTTTGATCCATCAAACTTTACGGTTGTAATCTGAAAACCTGTCTCAGAACCACCACCATAACTGTTGTTCCCAAAACTGCCTTCTGCCTGATTCTTAAGCTCCATTTCAGTCAAGAACCAGAAGTATCAAAGATTATGGTTACTACAGTCAAAACCAGCACTAGAAATCCCAACAACAGTCACAAAATCAGTAGAGAACCAATCTGTACTCACGATAGATGTGCATGAAATATATATAAGACTGATCTGAAATCAATAACCACACACAACAGCAACAGTCCGAACTGTTTTCACCCCTTCAAAAGTGTTTGAAACCCCAAAAAAAGACCGAAACACAGTTTGAAGGGCAATCTAATATGCTGAAGCAAATTCGAGGTTTTAATCAGTCCTAAGAGCCTTACGGATAAGGTTTGTATTAGGGTTAATATGAAACCCTAAAACTGATCAATGTTGAGGAGAATTCTGGGGTTTGCCGCAGGAATAAGATCACAAGTTTCGGCCTAATACTAGGGTTTGCCGTAGGGATAGGACAAAACCCTAGAGAAACCCTAGAGAATAGAGAGATAAAACCCTAGAGTAGTTCGGCCACCCTTACTGGATAGGTCCAACCTATCTTTTCTGATGTTACTTCTCTCAGAAAGTAAAAAACTTACAGTAGAATGCAGTTCGCTGCCTACCAAGGCTACCCGAACCCTAGCCTTCTCTGATTCTTCCTGATCACCAACTTGCTCCAACTGTGATACTTCTTCAAACAGCTGCTAATCCTCTGGAGATCTCCAAGAACCAGTCAACGAACTCTGCTTTCTCAGTCTTCCAGCCTTAGATGGTTCTCATGTGGTCGGCTGGACTAGGCTCACATGAGAGAACTTAGCTCTGATACCAACTAGAAGTTCAGGACTGTTATCAGTCTTGAACCCTAATGAATCTCAGGATCGAAGATAAGCAGAAAGAAAGAGGAGAGAAGAGAAAGAGGGAGAAGAAGCAGTAGAACACAAGGGTTGAAAGGAGGAGCATAAGCTTCATGTTCTGCCGCCGCCACTTTAATTAATATTTATAGGTTATGCTCATTACATGGAAAGGACAGATCTGCCCTTAGTCTTTACATAACAAATAGAGTAAAACAAAGACTGAAATAAATAACAACTGAAACAACTAAATGACCAATAGCTAACCCTAGGCAGACTAGAATATCTTCTACCCTACGAACACAGTGGGACCGTAGTTGTGGGGCCCACTTCAGTGTTCTCTAAAGTTATCAACAAAAAAAAAAAAACTACTAGAGTGCAGAATTGGAAAATGTTGGTTCATTAAACAAGAGAAAGTGTTAGTTCCACTCCTCATAAATAAGCATATAATGGAGAGGCTAAAGAACACATGCTTCATGCAAAAAGAAATTTCTTACTTGAGAGATATCAAACAGTTACTATAAGAGAAATATTAGTTAAACTGGAAATTTTCCCAAAAACTGTTCAGGCTATAATCCATACTATACAAAGATCACCGACGTAATATATGACAAACCAATATGTAGGGATCCACTGGCATACAATCAAGACATAAAGTAACAGTAACTCTTAATAATTTTTTTTCATAAAAGAACAAAAGAAAGCAATACAATGAATAAGATCAAGCAAGCATTTGAAATATATATAAATAAATATATATATATAACATCTTAAAGAATGATATTTCTGCAATTCCAAAAACAAGGAACAACAGATAAAAAAAAAGTCAACAGAAAAACCAGATAAAGAAATAATTTAGAAAAGGAAAATAAAGACAACCACTCGTACATAAAAAGAACAGCACCTTGGCCAGTTTGTAAAATTTCTTTAGTTCCTGTCATTAAATGGGCCAGAAATTTGGAACGCTCAGCATCATTTGTGAACAAAGAACGCCTTACAGAAGCAAGTCTCACTAAGCACTCCAAAGCCTGAAATAGGAACAAAGCAGACCAAATGAAAAGAGATTCAGAAGCTTTTTTTTTCGATAAATACAAAGAATCAGAAATATACATGTATTCAGGAATGACAAGTGTACAGTAAAGACTCTAACAGTAATTCTGGTTAACAGGAAATTTGTTTTGATCAACAACAATTGAAGTATTGTATTTAAATAAAGTATCAGCAAGAAAAATAGTACAAAACCCACAAATCAATAAAGAAAGAGAGAACAGATCAAATACAAGCAAAGCAACAAACAAAAGACAATAAAAAACAACTAGAACGAACAACTTCTACTGCAGCTCTAAAGTTCTCCAAAAATCAGCTTCATACTCTCTCTTTTGATTCCTTGATAATCCGGAAGCAGAAACACCCAATCAAGAAGCTTTCCCCAATAATAGCACACATCTCCTTTGACTTTCATTTTCCATCAAATCTCTTTCTATTCCTCTCTTCATACTTCCCAGCCAACAGCAAATGGTATACACCTCCACAAAATCTTTACTTTCTTGCTGCCCCTGATAGATGGCCATTGATCAAAAATGTCTTTAGGCATATGAGGTGACCAAGCCTCTTAAATTGAACAACTGAAAGAAGAAACTTCACATAAAACTTGTGAAATCACATTCAACCAATTAGTGCAAAACACTTTCACCATCTGGTTTGCATAAAACATCTGTTTGCTAAACAGTAACCTGTTCTCTTCAGCTGCTCCCGGGTTTACAATGCTGTCCAAGAGACAAAAGGCATCAAGAAAAACTGAAACATCATTATTCCATTCCACACACCCACTCCATTGGAAGGAGAAACCCTCATTGAATCCCACCTGAAATCAACCACCCCATACTTACAGACAATGGCTCTCCTCCACAAAGCAGCCTCCTCACCAAATCACCAAACCCATTCCTCATTTACTAATCTCCTGTCCTTTTCTGCTTAATGTTTGGGAGCATTTTTGTTCTCTCTTAAGGCAGCAGTGGTGTAGAGCATATGGGAGGAAAGAAATGGGAGAATCTTCAATGAGAAAAGCAGGTCCACGGAAAAGAAAATTGATACCATAAAAATTAAAGTGGCACATGGCTAAAGACTGGAAATTTTTTCAAATTTTCTTGGTGAATGATATATTAAGATCTTGGGCTAAAGTCGCAGTCTTCTAAAGAAAAGACAGGGTGACCATGGAATGGGAACCTCTAGCAAATAATAAAATAAAACTGAACTTTGATGGGAGTGGTATGGACAATCAGGAGCTGGCAGGCATGGGGTGTGTTCAGAGATTCAGCAAGCAAGGTGGTGGTTTTGCACTCAGGACCTATTGTGGCCGGAGATTCATTGAAAGTTAAACTGATGATCTTGCTGCAAGGACTTAGACTTGCAAAGCAATCTGGCTTTCCACAATTGGAAGTTGAGGAGCATACAAAACTGGTCATCTCTGGGACAAGAAGCAGCTCTCAAGTAGCTTGGATCTATAGGCATGCCTTCAAGGAGATGGAAAGCCTATCAAGGGAGTTAAACATCACAATTAACTGGGTGAGAAGGATTGCAAATTGGATGGCAGACACTCTAGCTAAACAGGGGGTTAATAGGCATCAATTATTTTGGGCAATAATGTGATCCGTATTGTACTTCAGGGTTGTTGGAATTTTCCAACTTGTTTGTATCTTACTTTTTCTTTTGTAGTAAATAAAAAGGAAATTTTATTAATAGAAGAAAGAAGTACATCTCATAGCGATGAGATATCACTAAGAAACAAAGATACAAACCAAAATGGAGCAAAAACAAAAGATACTCTGAGAAAAAAAGGCAGAAAAAACACAAACCAAACAAAGGAAAACAATTAGGCCGACTACAAAGTGCTCCAAAATCCAGAACCAAGGTCTTCCTTTGTGATTCTTTCGAACTCTGGGAGAATGAGAATCCAGTCCATAATTCTTTTGCCGCATTGAAGTGTGATAATGCTCCCTTGATTGAGCCTTCTCATCAAATATTCTTCTATTTCTTTCTTTCCATGGTTCCCAGCAAACTACAAAAGGAATGCAGTTTCAGGCGATCTTTGCCTTGACATTTCCTATCATCTTTGGCCATTTGGAGACCAACCACCAGCCTTGAAGAGCCTAAAGAAGAAACCCCAAATGAACTTGGAGAAAAGGCACTCAACAAGCAAATGAAGACATTCTCCTCAGCATTCTCACAAGCATAGCATCTGCTAGCTAAGTGAAAGCCTCTATATTGAAGATGGTTTAATGTCAAAATGCTATCCAATGCCACTAGCCAAGCAAAAGCTACCACCTTGGGGGGACAGGGTTTCAACAAATGCCTTTCGAATCTGAATTTTTTCCATTTGACCTTGACAAAGACTTGTAGAAAGATTTGACTGAAAATAGGCCATTTCTAGATTCTTTCAACCATCTTGAATCTTTCCTTTCCACCTAACGTTCAGCTAACGGTAGCTTTGCCAAAAGATCCACACACTCTTGAAATTCCCAACCAAAGAGAAATCTCCTAAATTTAGGACATCATACTGCTCTACCTTGATTAATCTCAAAATTCTGCAATGGAGCTATTCTTCATACCCAACCTATACAGGTGAGGGCAAAAATCACACAGCTTTCCAACAATTTTAATTACATGTTTCATAAAATTCTCTTCGCTTATCAAAAAAAAGCACCAAAAAAGAAATAAATAGGTAGATACGAAAGGTAGATTTTATTGGGGTAGTTTTTTTTTTCTTTTTTGATAAATATTATCAGGGTAGTTCTTCCTCCCAAGGAAATGTAATTTCAATTCCAAGTAGAAAATTTCTTAGCAAATCCTTTTATGATCAGATTCCAGAAGTTACAAGATCTAGGATTGCCTCCAAAATGTAGACCTAGTCAGCTCAAGGATCACCCAGAGATGAAACAACCAATTATGCCTACATAGTTCTCAACCAGAAAAGTAATTCTCATCATCCCCAAAAATTGCAATAAAAATCAGAACCAATAGTAAATTTAGCAGTGGACAATGGTTTTCATAGGTCTTCTTGTGTTGACCTGTTACAAAGCTAGTCAGTCTAGCTAATACTTGGTACCTTGTACAGAACTCATGACCATTCAGGATGAATCTAACACCATTATTTGATCAATATAAACCTAACACCATTTGATAAAAACAAATTCTGGGTCAGCATAAATACTTTCCTCACTGTATGTGAAAGAATTTTCAAAACAGATTTAAAGAATTACAACAATTACTTGGAGGCTGAACCATTTGAGGTACCACAATTAAAGAACTCATGCTTGTAAAAATAGCACCATCCTGATCACAGGCACATTAGCCACCGAGGTAAAAGGTAATGATAACTGCATTTTTATCATCACATTGCAGGTGAATAAATATCAGATTGACAAAACATGGTCAGATATGCAAACAAAATCTTATGCCAACAACCAGGCAGCAGAAAGGTTTTACTGTGAGACATTGATTATCGCTTCAGTGTGGTTACCATATACCAGCTTATCTTCCTTTGATGTGTTTTAATATATGCTAACCAAGAATAGCTTTACACTCTAACTCTTGATTTGCCACTACCACTTCCCTCAGTGAAGTGGTAACTGGATTCTCACTGACCTGATTTAGAAGGAATGTAGGGATATGAATCCCAATTTTTCTATCTTCCATTAAACAAAACTTAGTCCACACTAACAGGAACATTTGAGTTTAATGATCTGCCTTATCTAACATATTCAGTAGAAATATGTATTAATATTAGGAATAAACATGAATACACAATCTGAACTACAAAGGCCTTGTAGACATAATAAAGAGCACAAGCATTTTGTAGCAATCAAAAGTACAAGACTAAATTATATTTGGAGCATAAAATAAATACTAACCTCTTTTGAGAGCGGGGGCTTAGTGATTGCATAGTAATCAAAAAATATCTGCAAAGTTGAAGGATCCTCTAGGACTGACCTCCAAGAAGATGGAATCTGTGATATAGCCATAAGGAGAAAGATTTAGAGTGAAACACACTAAACATATCTTATGGTGAATCATGTAATCATCAAAAGATTGCACAATGAAAGATAACTATTATTAAATCTTAGTATCTACCTGAACACTACCAAACTCTTCAGAACTTTCATCCAAAGACGTCCCCACAAAATCAAAAGATAAACACTTCAGCGAAAGAGAAAGGGCCAGTTCTTGTAACCGGTTTGCAACTGCATAAAACAAGAATAAAACCAGAAAAACAAACAATTAAATCAAACCAAGATGAAAGTTAGAAAATTAAACACAGAAAAGGCATGACTTCCTACAATGAAATATGTTTTAACATATTACCTTCATTTTTAAGTTGGCACAATGATGTCAGAGATATCTGGAAATTTTGGAAAAGACACTGATCCCTGAAAGAGCAGGCCACCCTTCGATGATGTGTTGCAGGCAGTCCTGGATTAGGCTGATAAAAATTTGGAAACAAAGTCTATATCATAGGATTTTAGTAGCAAAAGTTTAATGGGATAGACATTAAAAAGAAATAGATAACAATGACTGTGCAGGACAAAACTAAACTAACAGAAAAACAATTACTAGCAATCACCATTAATTAGGCTAATTTAAATCCCACAGAAAACCAATTATTAGCAATCACCAAACATATAGCATCTACATAAAATGTTTTTACTTCAGAAATCACCAAGTATTTTTCCCTAATTAAACCCTGAGTTATTTTATAAGCATCAGAAATAAATTTCATTAATGGAGAGAAAACCACCCAGCTCGAAACATAGCAGGTGGGCCAAGTACAACAGATCCTCTAGATAAAATCACAGAAAAGAAAAAAAATAGGAAAAAGCTTACGAGTTACAGCCCAGACCTGGGCAACCAAAACCAAACAATCCTTTCCTACCCTCAATCATGCCAAAGAATTGGCTAACATATTTACACTCCTGGCTATCCAAATGAATGAGATATTCAATCTGGTACCCAAGGAAAGAGCCAATCTCACCAGCATTCTAAATTGCCAAGGAACTTGATTAGACCCTGAGATGATATCCAAGTGTT
The DNA here is from genome assembly GCF_056320005.1 of Nelumbo lutea. Lineage (NCBI taxonomy): Eukaryota > Viridiplantae > Streptophyta > Magnoliopsida > Proteales > Nelumbonaceae > Nelumbo > Nelumbo lutea. Next base: position 21,194,162 of record NC_142690.1, on the reverse strand, counting down.
TCAACTTTTGAAGATAATATCTCAAGAGAGTGAATGCGTACTCATCATCTTAGGCCACACCAAATGTATTGCCAAAAACAGATCCTACTTATTTTTAATTTCATCCCCTCATGAAGCTCGAGTGTACCTTCCCTACACCTTTCAGATGGAACAGCCAAAGGAAGAAGAAGATCTTCCCAGGTCCCAACCATCATTGCTGAGACCAAATTTCTCCACTATTAACTTCTGCCAAAGATTTTGAGGTTGCAACATTACTTGGTGCCTCGGTGGGGCTGAACAAGAGGCATAAAGAGCTTTGGGGTATGATTCCCCTAGTAATCAGCTGGATTATTTGAAAGGGAAGGAACCATAGGGTGTTTGAGTCAAAGAGGAGCCCTGATGATGAGATGTTGCGTTGGGCTACAGCAACTATATACTCTTGGCTGGCAGTCCGTGAACAGTTCAGAGGTTTACCACATCATCAGTTTTTTGAACCTAGTATTTTATTTTCCTAAAATGTAAAGCTTTCACTGGAGTATTTCCCTTTGGGAGAGTCAACAGGGACACATTGGATTACCGTGTAATAAAGCTTAATTACAAAGATCCATAATTTATCACATGCGATGGCATTATACATCACGGAGAATAAAAACTGAACAGTTCAGAGGTTTTCCACATCATCAGTTTTTTGAACCTAGTATTTTATTTTCCTAAAATGTAAAGCTTTCACTGGAGTATTTCCCTTTGGGAGAGGTCTTTTTGGGTTTTGTTTTAGGGGCCTGGTGTTATTTGGCTGATATGATATTCAAGTGTTACAACTATTGAAGATAAGCAATGCCTCAACAGGGACACATTGGATTACCGTGTAATAAAGCTTAATTACAAAGATCCATAATTTATCACATGCGATGGCATTATACATCACGGAGAATAAAAACTGAACAGTTCAGAGGTTTACCACATCATCAGTTTTTTGAACCTAGTATTTTATTTTCCTAAAATGTAAAGCTTTCACTGGAGTATTTCCCTTTGTGAGAGGTCTTTTTGGGTTTTGTTTTAGGGGCCTGGTGTTATTTGGCTAATATGATATTCAAGTGTTACAACTATTGAAGATAAGCAATGCCTCAACAGGGACACATTGGATTACCGTGTAATAAAGCTTAATTACAAAGATCCATAATTTATCACATGCAATGGCATTATACATCACGGAGAATAAAAACTGAACAGTTCAGAGGTTTACCACATCATCAGTTTTTTGAACCTAGTATTTTATTTTCCTAAAATGTAAAGCTTTCACTGGAGTATTTCCCTTTGGGAGAGGTCTTTTTGGGTTTTGTTTTAGGGGCCTGGTGTTATTTGGCTGATACAATATTCAAGTGTTACAACTATTGAAGATAAGCAATGCCTCAACAGGGACACATTGGATTACCGTGTAATAAAGCTTAATTACAAAGATCCATAATTTATCACATGCGATGGCATTATACATCACGGAGAATAAAAACTAAATGATGGACAACCTGCTGCGACATTGTAAGCTAAGGAGACCACATTTCCTTACACAACCATTTCCTTATACATCACAGAGAAGATGTACTCTCTCACAGTGAATATCAACCATTTCCATACACAATTTCCTGATTTTCTGACAATTCAAAATGCACTCATTTAGAGCATGTTTAATAACACTGAATGGACCTCAAATTCAGAGGTCAGGCCCATTTGGTCTACCAACCAAACATTGGATGTCTGTCCTTCACCAAATTTGCTCAAACCTTTTAGTAAAAACTATTTGGAAAACTTTACCATGAAGAAACAACAAATCCCTAATGGCTTACCCAGCCTAAAGAAAATCCCCACCCATTTGAAACCCTACCTTTCCTTTTCTCTGCCGTTCCATTGTAGTCTCCAGTGAATTCCAACCTCCAAATGGTGTTAGGCATGTTACTCATTCCTTTTTTACTCTCCCAATCTGTCTCTAGTTTTTTCTCTTTCTGGTTCATTTTTTTTCACATTTCTTCTCTCCAGTTTCCTGCTTTCTATTGATCTACAGATTCTCAAAGAACACTGCTTTGCAAGGTGCATCCCTTAGATCCTTCTCTTCTCTCACCATTATATACAAGCCCCTTTGCAGTTTACTTATGCTCAGTGACCTTCATTTTGGTACTATTTCTATGATTGTTACAAGCATCCCTGAGGTAGGTGCAAGGTGCAGCCTCACTTTTAATACAGGCTACAATCAGCTAAAGAGAGGAAAGCACAGAATCGAGCAATTACAAAGCAGCCCAATACAAGTTTTTTTTTTTTTTGATCAATAACACTTTCATTAAATCATCAATAGAAGATTTACAAGAGGAAGACAAACACACTTATCTTCCAAGAGCAACAAAGGACCTCAAGAAAAGGAAAAAGAAAAGGGAAAAACACTAAAGTTACAGCTTAGCCCAAAACAGCGAATCCCTTTCTGCCCCTTGTTTACCTAAACCATTAGCTAGGGAATTAGCTGATCTTTTAACCCAGCATATCTTAACTTCCATCTCCCGCACCAGACACTTAAATTTCCTCCTCTCAATGCTGTACTTCCATAAGCCATTGTTATCTTTATTCAGCCACCCTATCACCACCTCTGAATCCCCTTCAATTATGAGTTTCCTGATGTTCAACTCCTTAGCTTTCTGGGTTCCTTCCATAACTGAAAAGATCTCAGCTCTAAGGGAGTTACCCACTCCAATTGGGCCTGAGAACATGGCAGAAATGACCCCATTTTCATCCCTAAAAACACCCCCAATCCCCAGCCCAATACAAGTTATCCCCAATAACCCCTTGTTTTGCAAGAGAATCAGCCAATTTGTTTGCCAATTGACTTTCTTTAAAAATTCATGTTTCTTATTAGCCAATTGACTTTCTTTAAAAATTCTCTGAAACACCAAATAACCGAGTCCAGAAACATCAACCACCCCACAGCCACCTCAGAGTCACCATCATAATCATCAGCCATACCTTCAATTAATTAAATTTTCCACACCAAGTTGACTTGCTAGCTAAACCTCTTGCATAGCTGCTAGTAATTCTCCACTTCTACTGTGATTACCGTTTTTGAGAAAATTTAACCAGGATTCATTATAGGAAGAAGAGATACATGAGAAGATGTACAAAAGCAGGGGAAGAAACCCTACAAATTACAAAGGAGGAAGCTTGTCGCTATACAAATGCTCCAAATACACACCACATTTGGCTAAGCCATCTGCTGTATGATTGTGTTCCCTAGGAATCCAAACTAATTTTACATTTAAACAGTCCAAAAAGTCCCTAGCCAGCTAGCCTCTGCCAAATAATGACTCAATCTCCAAGGTCCCCCCTCTTTGTCTCTTAACCATTTTATAGTATTTGCTGAATCACCTACAATGATTAAATTCTGGATTCCCAAATTTATTATTATTCTGATTCCTGTGAGAGCAGCCATCACTTCAGCCTTTGTGGAATCAGCCAAACCAATTGAACCACTGAAAGTCCAACAAATGCTGCCCCTTTCATCCCTTACTGTGCCTCCAATACCAGCTAAGCCAAGGTTACCTAAGGCACTTCCATCGAAGTTTAGGGTCATCACTCCTTCACTGATGGGGTCAAGATGTCTCAAGGATGTTTGATGGAGGTGAGGGAGAAATAAAAAGGGGTAAGCATCTCTACTGAGATCATTGACTGAGAGTCCTTTGAACAGATCTGAGTTCACCGTCCAGAGGTTGCAAAGGTAATTAATGTCTGAAATTAACTCCTCCAGGGGCCTGAATTTGTTGTCAAATGGGTGTTTGTTTCTTTCATCCCAAACTCCCCACAACACTGCATGTAGCACTGGTTGCCAATAAACTTTACCCTTTTTACTTAAACTTGTTCCTTGCCATTGATGGAGGAAGTCCATAATGTGCTCTGGTATAACCCAGCTGTAACCTGCCATTTTCAAGAAATGGAACCAAATCTTTTGGGTGAACTTGCAGTGAAGAAAAATGTGATCTGCTGGTTCACCTTCACTGAAGCATAAAATGCAAACATGAGGAGTGATGGACAGTCTTCCCAAAAACTTTTTCTGCAAGAGATCACAAGTATTAAATTTCTGGAGACAAGCTTCCCACACAAAGAAACAATCTCTTAAAGGGATGTGGCTACACCAGATCTTCTTAAAAGGAGAGAAGGAATGTTGTTCATCAGCAATCAAAACCTTGAACATAGACTTAGAAGAGAATTCGCCAGTAGGGTGCAGGGTCCAGATTCGGGTGTCTGAATAGGAGGGGGAGATGTCTGATTCTTTAAGGGTCTGAATTAAGTCTATTAATTCAGAAATCTCCGAATCCCTTAGGGGTCTTCTGAGTCAAAGGTTTAGGGTGTTCTCAACAATTTTGTCTGGAAGGCAGAAAGAAATAGTGGCTTCTTGGTCAAGGGTAAGGTTAAAAAGTCTAGGGAAAGAGGCTACAAGGGTAGTTTCCCCCCACCAAAGGTCTTTCCAAATTTTTATTTTAGAGCCATTTCCCACTTTATATCGACACATATGAGACTCGTGTTAGTTTAGAATCTTCATAGTCGTTGGATAGATCTAGGGAGATTTATCCTGCCAAGGCTGACACTGATGGGCCTTCCGGAATAGGGGGAGTGATAAGAGATGAAAAAGGGAATCTGTTAACTATGTATTCTAGTCCAATTGGGGTCGGAGATTCCTTGAGGGCTGAGATTCTAGGAGCTCTTGAAGGGATTCAAAGGGCCAAGGACATGCATATTAAAAAACTAATCATAGAAGGTGATTCTGAAATTGTGGTGAATTGGCTAAAAGAGGATAGCTCTAAGCTCTGACTTTACAACAATGAAAAGAGGAAATTTAAGTGGCTGACTAAGGACATCGAAGTTCGTTGCACATGGATAAAAAAAAGTGCAAATTCATTGGCAGATGGATTAACTAGGCAAGGGGTGAACAGAAACTCTCTTTTGGGCTGTTTTGTAAGTGTTTCATGGTTTGGGTGTACATTGGTATTTTAAGGAGTTAAGATTCTTTAGTTCCTCTTCTATGTAACTTCCTAATTTCTCAATTATTAATAAAATTCACTGTTATTGATCAAAAAAAAAGATAGGCCAGTGATCTGAAGTACATCTTGGGTGAAGTTCTTGGCAAAGGATGGGGAATCTCTCCAGCCAGTCCTGAGAAAGAAGAAACCTATCAAGTCTGCAACTTATGACATTTTCTTGCATATTTGACCAGGTGAAGAATCCATTAGTAAGGGGAAGGTCACACCAGTTGTGTCTAGAAACAAAATTAGAGAAGTTCCTCATACTTCTGGTTGGGTCTCTGCCACTAGAGTGTTCCAGACTGAATCTGGTGACGTTGAAGTCTCCAGCTAAACACCACGGGATATCCTCCCCCCCCATGCAGGGAATCCAATTCACCCCAAATTCTCTCTCTATCAGAAGGAGAGTTGGGGCCATACACTCCGGTAAGAATCCAGCTGGACCCATCTTTAATATTTGTGAACAAAACCAAGACTAAGAATTCACCTTTGTCAATCTCCAAACCTGAAATTTCGTCTTCCTTCCATGCTAGGATGATTCCACCAGCGGATCCCACCGCTGGAACAGCAGTCCATTTCCTACCCCCTAATCCCCAAATGGCTTTCATAAGTTTTCTGTCAATAACTTCCTTTTTTGATTCCTGAAGAATAATTATGTCTAGGTTTTCTCTTTTCAATGTTTCTTTCACTAAGCTTCTTTTAAGCTGACCTCCCAAACCCCTGACATTCCAGCTTAACAACTTCATTGAGCTCTAACAGAAATCCCCTTGTTCGTCCTACTTCTATCTGAGGTGCAATCCATTAATCCCCACTGAAGCCTTTTTAATTCTTTTTTGGGACCTTTTTTTTTCTACTTTTCTCCTGAATATTTCCGGATTTGATCTTCTCTTTCTCAAAAGTTCGCTGTTTTTCATCTTCTTCATCTCTTCTTTCAATTCCCAAAACTCCAGCTATGTTAACATTTCCCATATTCTCCGCCACCTTCCTACCAATGCTTGATGGAGCAGCTGTCTGAGCTGGAACTTTCTGCTTTGGATGGGATGACAATTCATTTGAACCTGAAAAAAGACAATGAGAGACAGAAGAGATAACAGGAGCTTTCAATTCCCAAAGCTCTGCAATCACATCTAGAGGAAGCTCAAATTTGCTTCTGGCCGTTTTCTACTTTTCTCTCACTATCTGATCTGTTTCTCTCAAGAAACTAGATCTGTAATGGCTTAATTTCTTTTCCTATTTTGTTTTCCTGGTTGTGGACACCATTGGTGACTGGTGTGTTATGTAGTAGTTTGAGCCCTCTATTGTAGTGTTACAAAGAGGGATAAAAGTGTTGTATAGGTGAATCAGTGTTGATGGCATGCTAATAGGTGATGACAGCTGGTTGTGGGTTATGAAGCGTATAGCTTAGAAGTAGGTTATTGCAGATAGGAAGCAATACAGTTTTCAGATTTTCTGTTGATTGTTTGGTGCATCTGATACATACCAGGTTAAATTTTGAAGTTGATTACTATTTTGTAGACTCATTTCCATCTGTATTGTTTACTACTTCAATTGAAGGGAGCCGATTACAAGCACAACTTGCATGGAAGCCTCCGGAAGTGACAGTAATGAATAAACACCCAGTCTCATGCCAGTACATCATTATCATCATCATCTAAACCTTATCCCTTTCAGTCACTCCGAAAGTATTCTCAAACTTATTAAGTCAAGAGGGAAATGAAGGAACCAGAAAGTGCTGATTTCCCCACAAAGGTATCCTTTATAAAATGAAATGGTGGGAAAATTACACTTCTGCCCCATATAGCAGTACATATAAGAGTGTCTCTAAAGAGCCATAGTATATAAATCAAAAATGAGAAAAACTATTATAAACATTGCAAATATTAACCCTCAAACTCTCTAACTCCCCCTTAAACTGATGTGGATAAACCTGCATCAATTTCACAACTAGAAACTGGTGTAGAAACGGGGAGGAATCCTTTGGAGGTGTACATACACTCCCCCTTAAACTGATGTGGAGAAACTAGCATCAGTTTCTCAAATAGAAACTGATGTATAAAGCTTGTTTACTTCTACTTTCTTCAGATGACCGAAGAAACGGGGAAGAATTCTTTGAAAGGTGTACAAGAGTTGCAGTAATAATTTCAAGTAAGCAAATCAGCATCAGTTTCTCAACTAGAAACTGATGTACAAGGTTTGTTTGCTTCTACTTTCTTCAGCTGGCCGAAGAAACAGGGAACAATCCTTTTGAAGGTGCACAAGAGCTGCCGTTTGCTGGACAATTTGGGGAAAAAGAAATTTGAATCTTTTCAGAGGAGAGAAGCAGAGAAGCCTTACCTGAAATTATTACCGTCAGAGTGATACGTTGGCTGAAATCCATGCTCCTGTTTGAGGATTTAAATGCTAATGACCTGTGTAGGAAGTGGAAGGAGAAGGAGGTGAAAAACTCAGCTACTCATGCTGCTGTTATAAGGTGGTCTTGATCGCCACCGGTTGATGGCTTCATTAAGCTGAATTTTGATGGCAGTAGTGAAGCAAATTCTAGACTTTTTTAAGGTCCAATTGGTGTTGGTGATTCTTTGAGGGATGAAATTTTGGCCGTAATGGAAGGTCTTATAAGGGCCAAGGAGCTGAATGTTCAGAAATTGATTATCGAAGAAGATTCAAAGCTAGTGATAAGCTGGCTGCAAAAGGAGGATGTGGGTTGGTGGAATTATATTAATAAAAAAAAGGAAATTCAACTGGACGACACTTGGTATGGAAGTTAGATTCCAATGGGTGAAAAGAGACGCCAACTCTTTAATTGATGCTTTGGCCAAACAAGGGGTGGGACGAGATCATTTGCATTGTATCTTCTTTCTATTAATCTTTCATGAAGTAATTCAGTTATTAATCAAAAAAAATAGAAACTGGTGTACTGCACGTATCATGGCCTTGATGAAAATATATATACGTTGTAATTGAGACGACACATGAGAAAGAAATATAAGGCCAGCAAGGAAGAGGTCTCAAATAAAATGATAAACAACTTCAATATGCTTGGTCATCTCATGGAACACCGGATTAGAAGCAATCTTTAAGCATTGGTGTTGTCAGCATTAAATGGAATGGGAGAAGATAAAAGAGATACCAAAGTCAGAGAGAAAGAGACAGGAGCCAAACAATTTCACTAACAAAGGATGGCATAGCCCTATACTCTGCTTAAGTAGAAAATATTGAGACTCTTCATTGTTCCTTGCATTTCCAAGAGATAGAGAATCAGTTCGAAACACAAACCAACCCAGTAGTAGAACGGCATGAATTGGGGACAGCTTGCCCAATCAGCATCAGCATATGCTTTGAGCTAAATTAGGGAGGATGAAAAGAAGAGGTCACTATCCAAAGTACAGCATGCATACCAAATAATCACTTGCACTACAGACATATGAGGCTGATGAGGAGAGGTAACAAATTAACTGACTATTTGAACAGCACAGAATATGTTAGGTCTAGTCATGGTCAAGTAAATGATAACCCCACAAGTTGTCTATGTAATGTAGCACCAAGAAGAGGCTGCCTAGTGCCTTTAGAAAGTTTGACATTTAACTCAAAAAGAGTATCACACCTCTTTATCATCAATGAGATGAACAAGGCAAACCAAGTCAGTGGCATACTTCTGTTGGCTAATAAAATATCCACAAGTGCTCCGATGGACTTCCAAGCCTAGGAAATAGGTAAAGAGACCCTAATCTTTCACTTTGAAAGAACTGAGCAAAAGACTTAAGATCAGTAATCCCAAAAGCATAATCTCTTGTCACCAATTTATCATCTACATATAATAGAAATATTGTGATGCCAAAGAATGATTAGTAGTGCATTGATGAAATCCAACAAGAAGTGATCACCTCTCAAACCATGCACAAGGTGCTTTGCTTGAGACCATATAAGGACTTCTTTGAGCGAAAAACCAAGGAGGGATTATTACAATATCCAGGAGGAGGCCTCCTGTAGATTGTATCTTTCAATACCTCTAAAAATTAGCACTTTTTGTTGGAAGGTTTTCAACACCAAAATCAACACTTGTGATGTCATTCAAAGAAAAAGGACCAGCAATATGTATCACCTAATATTTAGTTTTCTAAATACTCTTAAGCATTTGGATCTCGTTCTTTTCTTTGTTTGGATGCAAATGGGCATAGCCATGTGACATTAGAATCTTATTCAAGACCTCATTTCTCCCACAAGGGAAAAAATGAAAGAGGGGTAAAATCATGTGGAGGTGAAACAGGTAGGAAGGAATGCTAGAATATTCAAAGAGCAGATGAAGAATAGAGAGACTATTATTGAAAATGTATCAACCGAGGTGGTATATTGGGTGGAAACCTTGTTGATAGTCAAAAGACGCCTCCAATGATAATATCATTAGGAATTGACAGGCATTGGCTAACTCGTCAACAAGGAACCTCATAGCAGCATCTTGGTTCCTCCTTCCCCCAAGTCCATCAAGTTCAACTTTGATGCATGCAGCTTAGGAAATCCAAGACCGTTTTGAACCGTAGGAGTGACCTAGAAGATAAGGGATATAAATGATCTATTTTAAGGTCGCATTAGTCTTATCGATTCAACTCATGCAGAATTTCTGGCTGTTAGAAAGGCCTTGGAAATGGCTATGTTGCTGCTCATCAAAATCCTGGAAGTGGAGGGAAGCTCAAAGGTGACAGTAAGATGGCTTACAAGATGGGGAACCGCTTCATGGAAGTATAGACATGCTATCAAAGAGATAAAGCAACTAACTAGTTTGATATATACGAGGTACAAATTGACTCTGAGATCAGCCAATTTATTCGATGTTGGACTGACAAAACAAGCTGCAATTTGGGACCATCTGTATTGGGGTATTAACAAATCAAGGAGGGGAGGCATAAAAGTGTATAGTATAAAGGGAAGGGGTTAAGATAGACTAGCAAAGGAGTTCCTGGCACATTACAATATATACCATTTTTTATTCTTTTTTTTTATAATTAACAAAATCTTGCACCAATGGAAAAGAATAGAAACCTTTTTTTTTCCTAAACGAGTGGTATGTAATTAAGCATTGCAATAGAAACCTTATACTTATTGTCACAAACATTGCAATACATGGTGAAGCAAATGCATCGGAAGCATTTGAGCACAATGTCAGCTAAATATCAAGTGATTAAAAACCAAAGTTACCTTCTCAAAATCCATGATTGTTAAGGTAGTTCTGCTTATAACTTACGATTAAGTAGATTTTATAATCCTTTCCTTGTTATGCAGTAAAAATGGGGTCAGGCTAGGACAAAACTAACCTGATTCATTTCAGACACAAGCTGGTTCAGTATCTTCAAGCCAATGGCATAGTGACCTGATGTTGCCTGATCCAAGCAAAACAAAATTGTAAGAAGATTACATTTGCAATCTTGCTTGAAAAAACACCATAACTATAATGAATAAAACAATCGCAAAATACCTGAAGAAACCAATAAGAAAGAAAATTGTAACAGAGAGCTTAAAAAGTTATGTCACAGAAGTATAACAGACAACTATGGATCAAACAAGAAAATTTAAGGGTTTCGCCAATGAACTAAATGAAATTAGTTTTCAGAGTAGAAAGGACATTGTGCCATTGTTGTCTGTAATTAAGAGTTCCAAAAATCTTTCCTACAGGGAGTTCATGAAGGTTCAGGGCTGAAATAATAGCAGAATATGTCCGTAATAAATTAGTCACTTAAAGATGGCATATATAAAACGGCTAGTCTATAGGATAGAACTAAAGGGGTAGTAATTTTTGAAATCCAGTAGTTGAGAGGTTCACTAAGACATTGGCTTCTTGGAAGAAAAGTTATTTGTCTTCGAGGGGTGGGGAATCACTATAGCCAAATTGCTGGTTTATTGTCTATTGGCCTTTAGGATTCCATGGGGGTTAGCAAAAGGCTAGAAAAGCTAATGAGAGAAATCTTGCAAGAGCCAAGGGAGGAGAAAAAGAACCATAGAGTTAGTTGGGAAGTAATCAATAGAAGTATGAAATTTGGTGGGTTAGGTTTGGGGAATATTCAGGAAAAGAATGTGGCTTTACTTGCTAAATGGCTTTGGAACTTGCCACTTGATAGGGACAAGTTGTGGGCAAAGGTAATTATCAGTATTCATGGTCTTACGGTTGATTGTTCAGATGCTGGAGTGCTGGCTAGAGCTACAAGATCCTCTCCTTGGAAGTCTATCCACGCTATCATTCCTTCATTCTTGCCACATTTCAGGTATAATCCATGCTCTGGTAATCTTGTGGGATCATGTTTGCACGGGTAAGTCAGCCCTTAAAGAGAAATTCTCTTACATTTATGCATTCTATAATCAGAGGGGTGAGCCCATTGCTTCCTTTATGATTCCATCCAACTCTACATCAGGGTTTGATTGGGATTTGGTGCTCAGAAGAGGTCTACGTGACTTAGGTGACTATGAATAATTAGGTAATGCTTTGTTTTTGATCCAAGGTCTCAAAGGGATCTTTTTGGACCCTTCACGAAGTGACCATCGAATCTAGACTCTCTCCCCTTCAGGTACCTTCACCTGTGCCTCTTTCTTTTTGTCCCAAGTCTACGTGACTTAGGTGACTATGAATAATTAGGTAATGCTTTGTTTTTTATCCAAGTTCTCAAACGGATCTTTTTGGACCCTTCGCGAAGTGACCTTCGAATCTAGACTCTCTCCCCTTCAGGTACCTTCACCTGTGCCTCTTTCTTTTTGTCCCTAATTCGACCAAGTGATAGCACGGGCCAACCTTTTCCAGTAAAAGAGGTTTTGGGTATGCCAATTCTGCCTAGGATTGGAGGTTTCTGTTGGGAAGTGTTTCTGGATAGAATTAACACATGTGACCTACTCCAAAAAAAAGACCTAATTGGTGCTTATCTACTCACTGGTGTATCCTTTGTAAGCCGAAGGGGAGTCTTCCTATCACTTATTAATCTCCTATCCCTTTGTATCTTCAATTTGGGAATGGTTTCTATCCTTGTTTAGGTGTAGGTGGAACCCCCTCCCCCCCCCCCCCACCCCACCAAATGTACAAAGATTGTTTGGCTCTACCTCTGTTAGTTGGCAAAAGAATAGGGGAAGAATTTTATGGATATGTACAAGAGCTGCAGTTTGTTGGACAATATGGGAGGAGAGGAAACAGAGAACATTTGCAGAAAAAGAGAGAAGTAAGGAAGCCATTATTAAAGCTATCACTATTAGAGTGGTCCATTAGGTGAAAACTTTAAAATTATTTAAAGGTGTATTGGCTGCTGAAATGTTGAGGAACTGGAAGCTAGTGGCTAATTCTGCTCCACTAAAACCTGTTATAAAGCCATCTTGCTCTCCCCCAAGCGGTGGATTTACAAAGCTGAATTTTGATGATAGTAGCGAAGGTAATCTAGGCCCCTCAGGCATAGGAGTCTTTGGGAATGAGGAGGGAAAAATAATGGCTTTATTCTCAGGTTCTATAGTGTTGGAGATTTTTTGAGAGCTGAAATCCTTGCTGTTATGGAAGCAGTTCAAAAATCCAAAGAATTGAAATTATATAAACTGATAATTGAAGGGGATTCAAAGTTGGTTATTAGCTGGCTCCAAAAGGAGGAGATGGGGTATGTAGAGACAAAGAGAGATGAGGGTTATTTTTGTCTTTTTGTGCCCTTTCTATGCATTAGATTGTTTCATATTCTTTTGTACATTATTTGTATCTTGAGGACAGTAAGGTCCTTTTATTATTTTAATATAAATATTCTTTCCTAGGTGTCGACTGTCACTTTAGACACACCCAACAACTGTTTATCTTCCTCTTCTTCAGTCTCACAATCTGACTATGACATGGTATCAGAGCATGTCACGATCTAATCTACTTGAGGAAGATTCTTGACCTTCAATCCTACACTATTTATTTAGGACTTTTCCTGTTTTGAACAGCCAATATCAAGTCTTGTTCCAGGAGTTTTGCACCACCAACTTCAGTATTTCCTCTGGATCTCCTTCAAGAAGAATTGGATCTACATGAAACTTTGGATTTGGTGTCGCCCAAAGGAGTGCTTTTGATCTCTTTTCGCTTGGTTTGGATTGGATCTGTTTGATAAGGGTTTTGATATCGCTCTTGGATCGGTTGATTGCTACAGTTTCCTTCTTTGGACAAGTGAGAATTTTTTTGGTATTCCTTTATTCTCTATTGTTTCTAGTTGTCCTGGTTATTTGTTGGACTAGGATTGGTCTATCTTTTCTACCTCTGAAACATTTTTCCATCAATAACAGAAAATTTTCATTAACTATGGAAACAAGTACAATGGAACACCACAGAGAGCGAAAACCTCTGCCTCTGAAACATTTGCAGGGATTTTTTGAGTCATCTGAAAGTTGTTTACTTTACTCTCTTCTTTTGAGGTAACTGCTACTACTCTTTGAGGGGATTGTTACTTTTCCTTGGGAGTTTTACATTGTTGTTTTTCAACTGTGTGCCTAATTTTTGTTGATTAATGGCTTCAAAATGAGTAGATGTCCTTCTCATGAAGTTTAATGGGTCCAATTATGCCTCATGGATGTTTCACTTCCAATTCCATGTTGAGGCAAAGGGACTTTGGACAAATGCAAACATTGCCTCAAGGATACTTCGACCAGTTGAAGTTGATACTGCTATTAACTTATCAAAAAAAAAAAGTGGATAATGTCATTCCTATGCAAGGGTACAAGACTTCTTATGAGATGTTCAGAACCTTTAGGAGGTTTATCAATAATCAAACCTCTCTAGGCAATACTAAATTCAAGTTCACATATTCTCTTATCACCAAGGAGAAAGGAAAATTCAGGAGTATTATGCAAGGTTCAGTAACGTCTAGACTGAGTATGAATTCGTCCACATGGGAGATGATCCTTCAGATTGTTGTGTTAAGTTTATGAAGGCACATTCCCGAATGCATCTTAGACCAAGTTGTTAGGTCTAGTATTCTCAATAATGAGACCCTTCCTTACCTAGACAACATTCTTGGGGAACTTTTAAGAGAAGAAACTAGACTAATTACTTAGACTACACTTGATGGGAAGACGAATCCTTATATAGGTGTTGTTTTCCTTGCAACAAAGCCCAAGGGGAAGAAAGATTTTTCTTAGGTACAGTGTTATGAATGTAAAGATTTTGGGCATGTATCTCACACTGCAAGAAAAAGAACACTTGCACCTATTGCAAGCAACAAGGACATATTATTACAGAGTAACCCACTTGACCTCCAATGGGAGGTGGGTCCAATCAGAAGGGCTCCTGTAAGGCTTATCAGACTTCTAAAGAGGGTTCAGATGCTTCATCTTCTACTACTTCCTCGGTGTTGAAGAGTGATACCTCCAGTATTATGTCAGAGCAAAAGATTCAACAACTTTTGTCCTTGACTATCCACTATCTCTTCCGCTTTGTCAGCTATCAACCTGTCTGGTAAATCTCCTCCTTTTTGTCGTTCATTAAATCACCTTTGGATCATTGATTCAAGAGCCTCAAATCATATGACAAGGGCCTCTTTTGATCAATCTACCTAAGACCTTGTTTTTACCTAAACTTACCACCAATTTGATTTCTGTTGGGCAACTTGTTGAAGATGGTAATATTGCTTTGTTTGATTCTTATGGTTGCTTAATAAAGGACTAGAAAATTAGGGAGGTGAAGGGGAAGGGACTTAATTGGATCGAATTTTTGCTCTAGAATTCAAGAAGAAGGCCCATCCCACATCTACTTCTTATTTACTGTTTACTACTTGTTTTGAGACTATTAATTGTAATAATGCTTAGCACATTTGGCATAGATGCCTTGGTCATAATCTTTTTTACGAAACTTGATTAATTGTTTTCTTTTGGTAGTTTACCAACTTTAGTTGCTTCCTTTAAAGATATTAACAAAGCTTGCATTACTTGTTGCTTGTGTAAGAGCCATGTCTTACCTTTTCCTTCTCATTATGAGCATACAACTATTCCATTTTAGTTAACACATAGTGATGTTTGGTCATCTCCAGTTGTCTTTAGGTTAGGATACAAGTATTTTGTGACTTTTATTGATGACTACACCCGCTTTACTTGGATTTATTTTTTTCACAAGAAACCCAAAGTGTTCTCTACCTTCAAACTATTTCAAGCCCAAGTTGCTACTGAGTACAAAACCAACATATGCATTCTACGTTTGGATTCAGGGGGGAGTATTTTGATGAGAACTTTCAAATTTACTCGAAACAACATGACATCCAATCCCACAAACCATGTCCTGGTAATCCACAACAGAATAGGGTGGAAAAAAGAAAGAAAAAGCACATCTTGAGTGTAATGAGAACTCTCTTGTAGCATTCCCATGTACCCTGCTTGTTTTGGGTGGAGGCGGACAGCACTGTTGTTACCTTATAAATCTTCTTCCGTCATCAGTCCTAGACAACTCTTCTCCTTTCCAATCTCTTTTTAATTGTCCTTCAGACTTTTCCATGCTTTGGGTATTATGTTGTGCTTGCTTTTTTCATCTTCCGCCCCAAGAACACATTAAGTTAACTGCTCAAGTTGCTTTATGTGCTTTTGTGGGTTATAGTACTGATCACAAGGGTTTTCTTTGCTATGATCCCAAAGCTCTTGCATTCACATATCATGCAGTGTTATTTTTCTTTTTTATCAACAATAATGATTAGTTTATTAAGTAAACATATGTGAGATTTGTACAAATTGATGACCAAAGTGTCATCCCTAGAAAAACATAACCAATATTACAAAGAGCCCCGGTAAAGATGTTGCCTTGTAGCCCCATGTTTGGTTGAAGCATCCGTTAACCCATTTGTATTCCCAATCCACCTGAAATCAGCATTTAGATCCTTTTAACTTCACTGAAAATATGCTTAAGAGTCCATGGAATATGGCTGTTACATTTTGCCCAAGAAATAACTACTTTTGAATCCCCTTCCACTGCCACTTGTCGAAAACTCAATTGCTTTGCCAACCAGAGTCCTTGCAGTAAAGACAGTAGTTATTGGCCCTGAATATAGAACCAAAATCTTACTCTCCGAGTTCCCAATTGCTCCACCTATTCCTGCCAATCCCGGGTTGCCCAAAGAGCTGCCATCAAAGTTCAGCTTTACTTTGCTAACCTCTGGTGGATTCCACTCTACTCTTAGTTTTTCCTTTTCTCTAGATGACTGTGATGTTTCCTTCATTCCCTTAGAAAGTCAACAACTGAGAAAAGCTGAAAGTTCTCTAATATTTTTATCCACAAGGCAACTCTCACATTTATAATGCCAATTACCTCCTCCAAAGTTCTACTCTTTCTAGCAAAAATTCCATTATTCTTTTCCTCCCACACCACCAAAGCAACAGTTGCCCTAGTGGCTCTCAATATTATTCTTCCTCTCTTCTTTTGTTGCAATGTTATTTTTTCTTAAAAATGCGTCTTTCTTTGAACATATTGTTAAGTTATCTCCTATTTCTTTATTGCATACCTTTGACACTACAGATTCTTTAGAAGCCTCTACTTCACTCTTGAAGCCATTTCTTCCGAAAGCAACAAGCTATGTCAGCACCTATGCCTCTTCCTTCTTCATCACCAGATACTGGTCCACCTACTTCATCCATCCTTATAAGTTCTTTTGTTCCTTCATCTAAACCTATTTCATCTACTACTCCTACATTAAACATTACGTTGTTCCTCTAGGATCTCTCAACCTCTTTGACCACTAAGGTTTTCCTTTAGACCATAGTTCTTTTTCTGGTGTGCCATCCACCATAGATATTCCTAAATCTCACCAATAGGCTGAAGCCACTCATTGAAAAGATGCCACGGACTCTAAACTTCAGGCACTTCTTGAAAATGACACTTGGAACTTGTCAAGGCTCCTCCTAGAGCCTCTATCATTGGTAGCCAATGGGTTTATTCAATGAAATTGAAGTCAAAAGGAAGTCTAGGATATAAGCAGGAGTACAAGATAGACTATGATGAAAACTTTGCTCCGGTGGCAAAGATGACTATTGCTCAACTACTCCTAGCCATTCCTACTACTAAACCAATGTTTTAAAAGCACAAGGCACAAAGTGCAAGGGCCATTTTGCACGTGAAGCATGAGGCGCAAGACAAGGCATGTGCCTTTTTGAAGAAACACACAAATTTGCTAAAAATTCAAAAAAAAACAAAAAATAAAATGCCAAGAAAATGAAAAATATTAAAAATACAATATTAATTAAAATATAAACGTAAATTTTAAAATAAATGTTTAAAAAAACTATTATCTCAAATAATCATGGTTTTAAAAAACGACCCGAAAACGGACCCGTTCTGGCCACCGGTTTTTGGGTCAACGGTCCAACTATTCGGTTTGAACGGACGGCCCGTTCTGACAAACAAATTGAAAAAAAAATTAAAAATAAAAAAAACTGTCAAAACCACTGAATGGGTCGGCAGTTCGACCGCCCGGGTCAACGGATTTTTTACTTTTCAACGGCTTTTGGCCAAAGACCGGGTTTGGGGTAAAACGGAACTAGTTGCGTGGACAGTTCCCAAGTCGAACGGTCCGACCGTCCGGGTCAACGACGGTTCGAAAACCATGCAAATTATAATACATAAACATAACATGTAAAACATATTTAAAACGAAAATTTAAAAATAAAATCAAGCATAACATATAGTTGTTGTGATGTTAAACATTATGCACTCCTAATTCAACGAGCCCCATTGTACCAAGCCCCTCCAGGCAAGCCCAATTAAGTCCATATCAAGGTCTTAAATTCTTAATCCCCATAAAAAAAAAGGTTATATTTTAAAATATCTTTTATTATGATGAATGAAATAGCAGTATTAGAAAATATGGGGTTTTCAAAGCTTCATTACAATTGTTTCCCTTGGGAAGTAGTCCCTTAAACAACTGATTTCATTTACCCCATGCCTTTCCAAAGCATCAATCGTGATGTTATCCAATCCTTGTTTCCAAATAGAAGTCTCTTATGTCACAACTCGACCACTCCCTCTAGCCAAGGTTCAAAATTTTGACACAATACGCCCCATATCAGGCATATTGTATTGTATCAGGGGTATCAATACTCAAAATATAGGCCTTTTGTCCTTTTAACCTATTTCAAGGAATGGGCAGGCCTAAGACCTACCCCTGGCCTAATTTTTGAAAAAAACAAAAAAAAACTAAAAAAACATGAGTTAGGTGCGAAGTACCGATACACCCCCTTTGGTGTATCAAGGTGTAAAACTTTGCCTCTAGTTAAGTCATGTGGTACTCCCCCTACGAGCAAGTCAGCCAAATTCATGCCCAAGATCCTTCTTGCTAGGCTGCTTAAGTGCAAGGAACATCCAACTAAGGCACATAAGAATACACAAAGTAATGCAAGAGGAAAGATTGTATTGCACTAAGAAAGCTTACAACTCAAAGAATGCTTGCAGGACTTGGAGCAAATACAAATGAGGGACCCCTTCCTATACACTATATTCCCCCTCTAAGAAGACTCTAGAACATTCTACACTTGGAACAATCAAGAAAAATCTAGAAAACCTTCTAGATTCTTCAAGCTTCTACACTCTTCAAGGAATATCCCCTTCTACATAGTACTAGAATATTCTAAAGCATGTTTAGACCTTCTAGGCAACTCTAGGACATTCCACAAGATTCCAAAGAATACCCATGTCCCATATACATACATCTAGAATAATCCTGACCTAGGCTACTCTGGTCCAAGCCCTGACTTGAGATGCTCTAGTCCATTGGCGGTCCAATAAAGATGTCCAAACTTGGCAAGAAGGCAAGAAGGTCAAGTGTCCAACCTAAACCTCTTGTCTCTAGCTCCTTTCTATCACCCTGTGACTCTTAGCTCCCTAGCTAATGATGCAACCTTGACCCATTTGCCAACTACTGATGTATTTGGGAAAAAAAGAGGCCAAGCAATTTTCAAGAAGAATGACATTAGATAGAGGTGGTGATTGGTGTATTGGAAGGATTGTTGTTTCTTGAGTTTCAACTTTAAGGGATGTTAATGGGCTTCCATTTTCGAAATTTAGCAATTGAGTGGGGATCCATAACTTTTTTCCTAATCCCTAAGGAGATTTTCTCACTATGGCATTCTTTACATGGGAGAAAGAAGGCAACGATCTTTTGGAGCTGCACTCAATTTGCAATTTGTTGGAGAACTTAGAAGGAAAAGAATAGAAGAACATTCAAAGATAGGTAAAAAACCCACAAAAGTTTAAAGGGTCATCACCCAATGTTGGTCCTAGATATCTGCAGTTTAGAAATTGAAAATACAATTTTGTACCTTGGTCCTTCATGAATTTGTATTCCCGGTCTGTTTTAGAGCTGTCAGGAGGGTCTTCATGACACGTCATCTTTCAATTGCACATATTAATGTTTCTGTCTTGCTGCTAAGGTATACTCTCATCACCCTTTTTGGATGTAGGATGAGTGATAACCTTTCCTTAATAAAATTTTCTTGGGGGTTACAGTCGTGTTTTAGCTGCCCCTGTCATATATGTCTCTTCAGCTTCTCTTATCAATAAAATTTCTCTATTTATCAAAAGTAGTAGTTGTCACTGTAAGAGAAGGCACTGATTGGTTCACATTAGACATTGATTTTTTTTTTTTTTGGACAAATACATTACATTGATTTTCATATGCTCAATCACACGAAAAAAAATCTCCAACTTTAGAAAAGTAAATCTCAACCAAATAGATTTGACCCAGAAAACCCACAGTTAATGTTAGTACATAGGATTTTCAAAAAGGAAAAGCAAGAGAAAGGACCCTTAAAAGCAGTAGAAAATTTGACTATTAGCACCACTAAGACCAATGAAGGTATCCTTTAATAGTTCAAGAAAGGAGATGATGTCATTTTTCTGATCCCTCAAAGCACTCCTGAGACAAAGGGCCCTAAGAAGCATGTAATGAAGGAGATAAAATATAAGAAACTGGGTTTTATCAAGAATGGATATAAGAGATTATAGAATTCATCATCAAGAGTACAACTCCTTACCCTCAGTCATACCTGACAAAACAAATTAATTGATTTTCATATGGCACCAGGAATCTTTCAAGAAACAAAGATAGTGGCTAGCATTCATGGGCTGGAGGGCAATGGCTGGGATCCTGGAATTTTAGCAAGGACTATAGGTGCTTCTCCTTGGTAAGCCATCCATGATCTTCTTCCAATCTTCTCCCTTTGGATCAGGTATGATTTGAATTATGGCAATCTTATTAAGTTTTGGGAGCAAACTTGGGTCGGGGATTCCCCTTTAATGGACCAGTTTCCTTCCTTGTATGCTCTGTCTAATCTGAAGAATGAGCCCATCTCTTCTTTTCATGTGCCTTCAGACTCCACTTCTGGGTTTGGGTGGAACCTAGGCCTGAGAAGGGTTGTTAGGGACACAGACCTCGAGTGTACTTTGAACTTGTTAACCATTTTTTTTTATCAATATTGAACTTGTTAACCATTCTTGAAAATGTTTTCTTGGATTCCACTAAGGAAGATATCAGAATTTGGACCTCGTCCTCCTCCGGTAATTTTTCTTGTGCCTCTTTCTTTGAAACCTTATCTCAGCCTTTTGCCTCTAGTGGTCTATCTTTCCCTATTAAAGAGGTTTGGAGCAAGCCCATTCCTCCTCAAGTTGGTAGTTTTTGTTAGAAGACATTCCTGGAAACAATTAACACAGGTGACCTGCTTCAAAGAAAGAGACCCAATTCTTGTCTATCCCCGCATAGGTGTATTCTCCACAAAGTTGAAGGGAAACTAGTTACCACCTATTGATTTCTTGCATGTTTGCTAGAACTATTTCAGAATGTGTATTCTCCCTGCATAGGTGCATTCTCCCTTGAATGTCCAAAGCCTTTTCTCTCCTTCTTAATTTAGTTGGCCATTAAAAAGAGGGAAAATTATGTGGAGATGTATTGGGGCAGCAGTCTATTGGTCTATATGGGAAGAAAGAAACTTATGTACTTTCTCAAAAAAGGAGAGATCCATTGATAATGTAATGGAGTTGATACACTTAAGGGTGGCTCATTGGCTGAAATCCCTGAACCTATTCACAGTTTTCTCCTTGGATGACTTACTGAGAAATTGGTTTGAGATAGCTAATTCTGCCCAAGTTAATAAGGTTTCAAATCCCTCTGGGTTCATAAAGCTGAATTTTGATAGCAGTAGCTTAAGGAACCCAGGGCTCTCTGGTATAGGGGGAGTGTTCAGGAATGAGGAAGGGTTTATTATAGCCATGTCCTCAGGCCCTATTGGAGGAGACACTCTTAGGGCTGAGAACCTTGCGGCTCTGGAAGGTGCCCAAAGAGAAAGGGAGTTGAACCTAAGAAAATTGGTTATTGAAGGTGACTTAGACGTAGTGATGAGATGGCTAAAGGAAGACAACTCTGGTATATGGATTATGGAACTACAGCAATGAAAGGAAAAGGTTTAAGTGGCTGACTAGGGACACTGAGGTGAATTACAGCTGGGTAAAGAGAACTGCTAACTCACTCGCTGATGGGTTAGCCAAGCAAGAGGTGAATAGGGGTTCCTTTTTTTGGGCTCATTTCTAAATTTGTATCCTTTGTTTTGTGCTGGTGGGGGAGTTAAGAAAGTTTACCTCCCTCCTCTCTTATAATTAAAGTTTCATAATCTTAATAAAATTTGCCATTATTGATCAAAAAAAAACAAACAAACAAACAAACAAACCTAGTCACCAACAAATAAATCCAGAATCTTTTTTGTTTAGTTCATTAGTAACAGTACTTGAAATTTGTAGGGCACAAATAACAAGGTGACTTGAGTGTTGGAAACATTGAGCTGTGGAATTCAGTGTTATTGGGGAAGTGGCTGTGGAAACTGCCATTGGAAAAGGATAAACTGTGGCATAAGGTGGTATTCAGTATACATGGCCAGTTGGACAATGGTTGGGACGTTGGAGATGCTACCAAGGAGATCTCCTTAGAAAGCTATCACTGAGATCCTCCCTCGGTTTCCTCCTTTTATCAGGCATTATGTTTGCTTGGGTAATCTAGTAGAATTTTGGAAACATACCTGGGTGTTCATCCCCTCTAAATGAACAATTTTGGAAACATCTAGGTGGCACTCTTCTTGGTTCCGATTGGTATTGAGGATTCTTTGATGGCTGAAGTAATGGCAGATATGGAAGGGTTGGTCAAAGCAAAGGAATTGGGCATGCACAAGCTGATTGTAGAAGGTGATTTTTAACTGATCATCAAGTGGCTACAAAACAAAGGAAATGGCTTATAGATGTACCAAAATGAATTAAAGAAGAATAAATGGCTAACTAGGGATATGGATGTGAGAATTAAATGGATCCAAAGGACAGCTAAATAGCATGGCTGCTTATTTGATAAAACAAGGGGTTGGGAGAATTCAAATGTTTTGGGCTCAATTGTAAAAGCTTTTTTGATTTTGAGATAAGCAGTTTTATCTCTAACTGTATTTGTATTCTATTTATCTCATCTTTAATTAATGAAAGTTACAGTTGTTGACTAAAAAAAAAGAAAAATCACAAGGCACAAAGTGAAACCACTCTTTCCCATGGTTAAGGATATGAGAACTAGTATAATAGAAAAGACAAAATCTGGCTTACTCTAATGATTGCATTCACACTTCCTTTCCTCTTCTTTATTTGGACTACAAGTTTTTCATCCTCATAATCTAGATGAAATTTTCTCTGTGGCCAAGTGTCCATGCAAGTAAGAAGGCTAAATTGTTTGGAAGCTGCATCCCATTGGCAACATATTAGAGTTTATGTGGGAAAAGGATAGAAGACTTTTGAGGACCAAAAAGAGACATTGAGAGAGTTTGTGCACACATTAGAAATACGATTATGGATTGGGTGGGTGCTGGTCTTACCAGAATTTTCTGAAGTGGACAGATCTGACTTTCATGAAAGATTTCTGGATACTATTGAATGGCCAAATGATATGGTTTCCTAATTTTATTCCGTTGTACTGCTTATATAATTAGGGTCCCAGTTCATCGCCCTAGTTAGCATTCTACTTCTTATTTTTAATGAAATTTCTTTTTATTTAATATCAAAAAACTCAGCCTGGAGTCCTGCAAACCAACTCTGATTTTGTAACCCCAGTAATTGACAAAGAATCACAAGGTCATTTGCAGATCCATGTATCCAATTGAACAAGCAATTCAACTTAGACGCCAAAAGCCTTTGCTCTGTAGTCAAATATGTAAGAACCAAAATGCCAATAGCCGTAGATGAGAACCAAGATATCACAATCTAGCAATCTCTTTCTCTTCCACATTCAAGTTGTAACAAATGGAGGAGAAAGCCAACCTTAGTCCTTAAAGAGGGCAAGCATCTTGACCATCAATAAGTTTCCTTCTAAATCAGGACATGAAAAGCTCAATGACATGGCTCCAAACCCCAATCCCTGATCGCTCTGGATTACATTTCCCATTTCAAACCAACCCAGCATCTTAACAATTATACTGAAGATCATACTTGCACTTGATGATAGAATAACATAAAACTTCAATTTGATCTTTCAAATACCTATTCCAAAGCATACATACATCCTCCTTTTGCAAATGATGTCCCAATTGATGAAGAAATCTTATTACTCAATAACATAAAACTTCAATTTGATCTTTCAAATACCTATTCCAAAGCATACATACATCCTCCTTTTGCAAATGATGTCCCAATTGATGAAGAAATCTTATTACTCTCCTAGCTCCCAAATAAAGTCCAATCATTTTTACAATTTTCAATGGAAAAAGATAAGTACATTAACAAGTGCAGGTTTTTATATTTAATCAGTGTTGTTCTGCCACCTAGAAAAGTATTGTTGATTTTAATGCATCAACTTATTAGAGACTCCCACTTGAGAATATAGGTTTAATAATGATATTCTGCCACCAGACAAGTGCAATTTTTTCTTTCTCTCACGGTCCAAAACCTTAGTTCTCTAGAATTGTCTCAGAGTGACAAGTGAGAAAAATAGCTACTTAAAAAGTCAACCCCACAACCCTCATACTTCCTTAATTTTAAGATTAATTTCCAAAACATCAATATTAAATCATATCCAAATTTGGTTTGATTCCAAATCATGTGAACTTCTTCTGTCCTTGCCTATTATTCTGTTCCCGGTTCTTTGTTGCCCACTCCGGCTTCCCAATGAGGTCCCAACTAGTTTCATGTGTATACCTAGAACACCAATAATACGTATACCACAACTTATCCCTATCGTCAAACTTCTTATTATCACCTTTCTTCATCACGTTGTTACCACTTTTGCAACTAAAGCAATCTGCTGCTCCCCCTCAGCTGTAACCATAACACCCTGCCTATTGTCCCTGGCCCGAACCAGGCATACAACTCTTGGAATGAAGGCTGCCACAACTCCGCAAAACCTGAACTCTAAGGGACTCGTACACAGGGTTTAGCCCCAACAAGAAGGCAAAGACCCATTGCTGAGAGACCAACTTCTTATATGCCTTAGCATCACCATCATGTTTCCATTCAATAGCTTGGTAATGATCTAGCTCTTTCCACACAAATGTAAGGGCTAAGTAATGTAAGGGGATAGACTTATATAATACTAATACATCACTGTGGACTAGCAACAATACTATAGGATCTGCGGTCAAATAGCTAGCAGTACTACCCTAAAGAGAACCGCAGACTCCCCATACAGGGGACAGCCATGAATCTTAATGCCTTAGCATCACCACCATGTATCCATTCAATAGCTTTGTAATGATCTAGCTCTTTCCACACAAATGTAAGGGCTAAGTAGTGTAAAGGGATAGACTTATATAATACTAATACATAACCGTGGACCAGCAACAATACTACAGGACCCATGGTCGCATAGTTAGCAGTACTAACCTAAAGAGAACCACGGACTCCCCCTACAGGGGTCAGCTGTGAATCTTCTACGAACTCAAACCTTAAACCTACAAATGCCTATCGTGAAACACAAGACAAAGCAAATAAAGTAAAACTACAGTTTAGGGAACAGAATAACAAAAAATCTGATCGTACGACAGATACTGTCTCCCCCAAGATAACGCATAGTAGGGCATTGCAGGCATGGGAATCAGAACAATATATTCCCTGCATCGCAGCTCGACACGTGTCCTCATCAAATAAGCCTAAGGACTCAAGCCCTTAACTACCCAAAGAATATTCTGGAATTCTCGGTCCTTAGAAAGCTCTTGACCACCTAGGAAATATTCTAGAATTCTTGCCCATGAACAAAGTGAGCCCTCTCTTTGTCTATAAATAGTAGGGTTCATAACGCAAAAAGGGCCATTATCCCATTTCTAGACCATTCCATTGATTCCATCATTTTTGGATTTCATTCCCTTTGCTCAGACTTAAGTCATTTTTTGAGATTTCTAACTCTAGCTTCACCCCGTCCTTTATTCCCTAAGATTTCCATTTCTATCTCTTAGATCCAGTCTCATCTCTAATGCCATTATTCTTCCCAATGTTTTGCTCAATCTCTCCAAAATTTATACCATCTTTACAGTGCCAAGCCTATTAGTAGGCTGACAAGCTACAATCTCCCTGTTTACAAGTTGAGAACTCAGCCTGTAACTGATAAATCTAGGCATAATACCTTTGCTCAAAGTAAGTTGATTTTGCCTATTCCCATATCTCACAAGCAATGTCTACCCACATAAAATTTTTCTTCACTTCAAGTTCCATAGCTATGAGAAGCCAATGGCATCACCATACTATTCTCCTAGTCCCACCTACCATGTTCAGCAGTTCACTCTTAGGTTCCTTTATCTTCCCATTTATGTATCCAACATTTCCCCTTGTTGTAACATAAAGTTTTACACCCTTAGACCCAATGTTTTAAAAGCGCAAGGGGAAATTTGTGCCTAAGGCACAAGGCAAGGGGCACATGCCTTTTCGAATGAAGGCACAAAAATACAAAAAAATGCCAAAAAATTCAAAAAAAAATGCAAATTTTAAAAAATATATATTAAACATAATATTAATAAAAATATAAACTTAAATTTTAAAATAAATATTTTAAAAAACCTATTAATTAAAAGTAAAATACATAAGCATAACATGTAAAGCGTATTCAAATGAAAATTTAAAAATAAAATCAAACATATAAAACATTTTCAGGCATGTAAAACCCACAATTTCTTTTTTTCCCTCAATTGCATTACTTCAAACAGCTAATGTGATGTAAAACATCTTGCATTCTTGATTCTACGAGCTGCCTTTGTACCAAGCCCCTTGAAGGCAAGCCCAAACAAGTCCATGGTAGGGTCTTAAATTCTTAATCCTAATACAAAAATAAATGATTTTATAATTTTAATTGTCTTTTAAGAAGATATTTACTAAAATAATTTTTATAGGACTCTTAGTTTGACCCGTTAAGACGATTAACTTTATTGCCAAGGCACTATCAAACTAGAAAATAACTTCAGAGAAGTTGAAATTTACCAAAACCTAAATCACACAATTAGGACAAAATTGCAAAGGATTCAAGAACATGAAGAAACATTGTTTCCTCTTCCAACATTTCTTCCCTTGCGTAGCTTCTACATCCAAGTCCATGTAATACCAAATGCAATAGATTAGTGGAAAAAATATTTCTATAGCCAGAATGTGAAACACCAAACAGTCTGATACTTTTTCTGGGATGAAATTAGGGGGTGATCATTTTTAGACTGTCCTAGAAGCCCAACTTGGCCTGCAAATTTCCAGGGTTAGCCCCTAGGTTTTCCTTGATACAAGGGTTTCCTATCATCTTAGATAGGAAAAAGCTCTAGTAGCAAGAAAAGACGTCACATAATGAATTAGCAGATTAACTGGCTAGGAGTGGAATAGAAAGAAATAGACTAGTTTTGAGGTATCTACTCCAAGCTAGGTGATAGAGAGAAGACCATGGGCACATAGCCCATATATCTGCAGCCCTCATGCAAGAAAGCCCCCGCAGAAGGCCCTTTTTTTTATAAGTCCTGCACTAGGCCCATTTCTAACATTATTGCCCAGCTCAAGTGGGACCCATGGAGATTCTCTCAATCAAAGATTTGACTTGATATCATGCCAGTCAAAGATTTGATAGAGATTGAGAAAATATTTCAGATTTATTTATATTTCAATTTCTTTCCTTTGTTAGCAAGTATATATATATATATGCGTGTGTGTGTGTGTGTGTGTGTCTGTGTAAAGACTGTTTTGAGATGATAAATGAATGAATGAATATGAATTGCTCCTGCAAAATTTGTGGTTTGGTGCTGAGTCCAAGCTTATAATAGTGCTGAGTCCATCTCTAGGTGCTGACTCCTAGAGGAACTTAATGGTGCTGACTCCATTAGGACCCATCTGTAGTTTACTGAAAGTAGCTTAGTTCTTGGTTGAATATTGGACTATTAAATCTCTGTTTTAATATTCCACGTTTGTTTTTTATTGTTCTTATGTTCTTGCATTTTGGGTTATATACTCAACTTCTATGTGCCCCTTACTTTGATAAGTCTATGTGCCGCTTACTTTACCACCATTTATTTTTCCTTTCTTCCCCTTTGCATTTACTTTATTAGTGAATGAATTTCAGAAATCTTCTGTAAAAAGTACAGCAGCCATCCTCACCAACTCTTTTATGTAAGTACCATGTGAGATCATTTCACCTGATTTTCAATTCCGCTTCATTTGACTAGTGATTACTCAATCTCATTAAGTTCTATCCCACTAAATTTCTTGGGCGAGTCAAAGCAAGTTTGAATTAGCAAGCTGAGGGCTTTGTGGGCGTGTTTCCAGCTTGCTTACAGCCCATTTCATCCACCTAATGAGCTGCTGTTTGGCTGAGTCCCGCATCCAGGGGCTTTGATGCCTCTTCGTATTGTTTCTCTGTCGTTTCCCCTTTCTACTATGTACCTATTGTATCTCTTTGTTCTCACTCCTAAAATTCTCTTGATCTGGTTACCGATCAAAAAATTACAAAAGCATACATAGACACAATACACAGTAGGAGGGGTATTTTATACATGCAATGCATGTAGATAAATGAAGACAACCAATTGTGCATTCAGTCAAGTGGTAAAGCATTTAAAGCTATACATCTTTTGCATCTATAGTTTAGTTAAATTTTTTTGGCATAATAGCTTCAACTTTTTTTTTATAGTAAAATATAAATTTTATTAAAAAGAAAAATACAAGTAAGGTGACAAGAAGTCACCCAAGAGAAGAAAAATGACCCTTCACCCAAACAAATCCAACAGGACCAACACCTCCTCTCAAAAACTCAAACCAAACCAAACCAGACACTAAAACAATAAACCAAAGGAAAGCTGAACACACTAACCAGGCCCAGACAAACAATAATCTAAACGTCCACCTAAAACTACATGTAAGACCACACACAGCCACCAAACCTTCAGCCTCATCAACCCCTAACAATTAACAAAAGCGCACAACCACCAAATCTCTGGACTCCACCCAAAGTCATTCTACTTACTCAACTCCTTCAGATGCTTGTGCAAAAATCATATTATTTCTCTTAAAAAAAATTTTTGCTTTGACAGTGCCAAGATACCTGTACATGCCTAGTGTACCAATGTGGATACAATATTTATCAGATACAATATAGGATATTCATGGATACTCTTGAGGTACTTTATAGTAGTAACACTTAAAATATATAAATGCATGATATAATTTCTGTTGGCAATTAACAAACCTATGTTGAACTAGAGGTACTGCATGATACAATATTTATCAGTACACTAGAGGTACTTTAGCATACCAACGTTGAACTTGATATAAATGCATGATATAAGCATATTACCATGGGATACCCATACCAAATATATACTTGCCCAATATTTAGGAAATGGAGAATCATATCCCCATTTCCCGTATCAGTGTCCATGTCCGTATCCATATTTGGGCATCATAAATTAGCTTTTCAATATAAACACATTTCATTATTTTGTTTTGTTTTTTTTTGGAGGCTCTTGCAAAGGCAGGTATAATAATGAAGATACATATAAAAACATGTGTTTGTATACAAGTACCTACATGCTTAGGTAGAAAAGATAGGAGAGCTCAATTCCTCCAACCTAAATAAAATAAAATTACTACAGTAGTAGTAAAATGATCTTGCACTGCATGGAATCATTAGATGTTTGCATCATTATTATTTACAAGTAATAGTTTAAAATTATAAATAATCTTTGCACCACATAAAGTTAATAAATATTAGCTGCTCTGCTAAAGTTTATGATTCCCTGGAAGGTTACTATAGAAAGTGAAATACCCTGATTGTTAAGAAAAAAAATACAAAAAGACACCTATAAATTTAAATAAGACATCTATATATTTCCAAGATAATGAAATATAACACAGATTGTAGTGAGAAAAAAAAAACATAAGATGGAACGTTGGTGAAACCAAGGTCAGCAACTGAAGATATGTGTCATTCCTAAGAATAATTTCCTCATTACCAGTGAGCCTGTCACAAGGTTTGTTAATTACCAATAAAAATTATGCTTCTCACTAAGTATATTCTACATATGATTTCAAAATTTTTCAAGTATTTAATAACATTAACCTTTTTACCCCACCTGCACCTGGGTTGGGGGATGGGCTACCCCTGTTGTGTAGCACTTCAAAAGAAAAAAAAAAAAACTTTTTAACCAGTCAGTCATAATATGAAAAGTTACAAGACAAAGATATCAAGTAGATACCGCCATTATGGGCTTGGCTTTCATGGAGCCCTAAAATCAGAAAGAAAAAAATAAAAATAACACCTCATAATTGCCTGTATTTGCAACCAAACCTTGTTTACCTTTTTTACTTTTGTAATGTAAGGGCTCCATGATGGTCAAGACCTGTGATGCTAGTATTGCTGTTCCAACAATATAAACCCAAATAGGCAAAGTTGTCCCGTGGTAACCAACAAGCAAGTAAATCACCACTCATATTTGATATAACTCATGGGTGTGGGCTACCCTAAGATGCCCCAATAAGGATATTGACATAGGAAACCTGGATATGACTCTCCATCCTCAAGATTCTAGACAGAGATACAGATTTGAGTATTACCATCCAATAAGTTCATACAGTTACTTTTCAAGTAACTTATGGTACACTTGATATTGTATATTTCTATTGAAAAAACAGTAATGAATAGCCAAGGGATGAATACAAAGGAATAGGAATTCTGGAGTTCATTTGTCTAGGGATAGAAGTTTCTATATCTTGCTTTCATTGTATTTGTAGTTTTGTACCATCCAAGTACAGATAGGTAGTCTTACTGCCATCTTTGTTGCTTGGTCCCATACTCTATTAATCAGAGAGAAATAACAATACTACATAGTATACAAATCACCAAAAAAAATCAAACACCACACCCAATGGACTATCATCAGAGCTGCCTATATAAACCAAAAAATTACATTCTAGAGAGTTCCATGCAGCATCCATTATTAGTAACCTGCACCTTACAATTTGAAGATGAGTATGCCAATTATGTTCAGGTATCCATGTATCATTGGGTTAACTTTCAAGTTACAAGGAAGAGGGCCATAATTTCATTATAATCATGAGATCAAGCCAAGAGAAGCAAATTCATAGTCTAAGATGGAAGAAGCTAACAAGGAAATTCAAGATAAGCCAACCTAATGTACAATTTTTTTATCTTCTTCATCTGCCAACTATTGTGGAATATTCTAAAAACTGATGAGAAAAGTAAATGAAATCCTAACATATCAAAGAAAGTAAATGAATTCCTAAAAAAAAAAGAAAACAGATGGAAAAAGGGGAAAATACATATACACAAAGTAGTATATTGTACCCAACCTTCATCAAGAGGGAAGGGAAGGAACCACTAAAATTCCAGTGGAGACACAGCTAGATAGAACCATAAAAAGGAGATGAATAAACGATATGCAACATCCTAGCTTACCAATTAAAAATAAGCATATGGAACATTTAATTTTAGATGCAACAAAAGTCATTAATGCCATTTATGGAAGCTGTGTCACCTGACTCAAAAAGTTCATTGACTCTTTAACCACATCTCTGAATCTGTCATCATCAAACCACCCAAATTTTGTAACTCGACAAAACAGCTGAATCAGTGATCCAGTTACAAAAGGCTGCAAGTCAGGTCCTCTGTTGGCCAGATAGTTTATAAGGTAGTTTCCTTCAGACAAAGTACAGATGGATCAATTCAGAAACATGTAACAGTAAAAAATTAAGTTTTGATAATATGGCAATGGTTTGTATTGTCAACTTTTAAAGTGTGTGTATATATATATATATATGCCTATCCAGTATAAAATGCCAACACTTCAATAGTTTAAGAAGCTTAATTAATTTCAAAACCATCCATGCAAAATTAGAAACCAAGAAAAGGTCATTAAGTGACCATCAAAAAAAATAGAAATAGACAAGAATTGTAAGAAAGAATAGTATGAGTCAGAATGGGTGCAATACAAGAAAACAAACCTGCATAACACCAAAGAATAAGGATTGATGGGACACATACTGGATGATAATCATATAAATTTCCACTATTCCTCCTAAAATATAAAAAAATTATCTATAAAAAAAAAAGAAAGAGAATATTACGGATATCAAGTCGGAGCTGCAAAGAGAGACTATGCTCTGTCACTTGCTTCAACAGACTTGAACTAGCCAACATCAATGCATATGGAGTCAATGCATTGTCGAGTATGTATTGACATTGTGAAATGTAATCAACATTTACAGAAAAGCATTTCAGAGTGCTCTCTGCATGAGCACGTTCAGCGGAGTCCTGTGAATTGTAAAGCCTTTCACACAATGCTTCCAGTTGCGCTAAGCTCTCCATTGATGATAAGTAAGAAGGATTTCCAAATTTCAGGTGATCAAAAATCCACCATTAAAGTGGTCAATTGTTTCTGCTTCCCACGTATGTATATCCAATAGAGATCTACAATTTCCCACGAAATGCAGTTATATCTTTAACAAACATAAAAGAAAGATGATTTGAGGAACAAGTCTCAATCCATTCCAAACAACATGCAAAAGTTGAAGAGCTGAAGTGGGTAGTTATATGACTGGAAACCTTGCATTGTTTACAAATATACAGCATAGTATAATTCAATCTGAAATTGTTTCATGTTACAAGAAACGCTCAAAATATAAACGAGGACTCAATAGAAAATTCCCGTGATGAAGCTGCTTGTCACCAAATCAAATCTCCACCACAACAAGAAAATCGGTCCAACAAAACGGTCACAGCATCAGTCCTGGAAAAAAAACATCCATAAAACAAAATGTACCCAAAACAGAAATCAATATCTGCCCCAGATAGGAATACAATGTCAAGAGCCGATGAGGTACTAAATGACAACTAATGCATAATTCTTCACGGAACCACTGAAATTCATCATAAACAAAGAGATAATATTGGGTTTGGGGCTTTGGATCAAAAACCGATGTTGTTTTTTTCTTTTTTTTCTTTTTTTTTTTTTGTTGATCGATAAAATCGATGCTCAACTAGGGTTTGCTCTGGACAATCTACCAAGCTTTTCTATTGACGATTACGCCAAGGGTTTCAACACGACCATGCTCAAAAGGAAGATCTGGTCCCAGCTTAACCGATGGATTTTGTAGAAGGAAAAAAAAAAAAAAAAGCATAAAAATGGCGAGAAAAATCAGAGAAATTAATGGGGAAGAAACAGAGGAACGAAAAGCAAAGCAGAGATGAATAGAGATATACCTGGAATTGCGTGAGAGGATTGAGTACCGAGAGCTGGTCTTCTCTTTGAACGATTGAAGTTAAAGCTCGAAGAATCTAATCGAAAATATATACCAGAGAGTTGTCTTTGTTTCTTGTAACTTATGCCTGCCGTGCTGGAGCAGCTTGGGTCTGAAGCTACAGGACCCGTTAATGTGTCTGAGCCGTTGTAAGCCACGTGTTCGAATTCTATTGGATAGTGGCCCACTCTTTAAAGGGTCCGAGCTAAGGCATTGCCAGATCCAAAATCATCAGCAGCTGATGAAGAGAAATACCTGGCAAAAAATCGAGACACCCCGCGAACCCGGCCCGGCCACCCCAAAAAATGCGGGTTAGGGTCCCCTGTGTAGTGACCCGATCCAGGGATTGGGTCGGGTCACAAGTCACCATTAAGTCATCGATTTTTACACCTACATTTTCCAACCGGTGTTGACTCAGACGGTTAAATCAATCAAACAATTTGAATTGGACAGTTAAACCCATGATTTTCGAACCATCGTTAACGTGGATGGTTGGACGGTTTAGCGCAAAAACCGTTCAGGTAACTAATTCCCTTTTATTTTTATTTTTTTTTAACTAGTTCCATTTTACTTTTAACTTGTTTTTTGACCAAAAGTAATTGATTTGGTTAGTGATTCATTGACCCAAGCAATCGAATTATCGATTCGTTTTTAGTTATTATTTTTTTTTTTAATTAGAGCAAGTCATTCATTCGAAACCGAACAGTCAAACCACTGACCCAAAAAAATTATGGCTAAAAGGGTTTTGATTCTTTACCGGTTTTTAAAACATTGATTAAATTTATATTTTAATAAAAAAAGCGTTGACTTAATCAAAGACCAATTAGCTTAGATGGTTGAATGTTGAATCATTGACCGCCCATGGCTAACCTGAATACTTAGGTAGTTAGTTCTATTTAAGTTAGCGTCTAGCCTTTTGCTGACCCGACCCGAAATGGTCCAGTATTGCCTTGACCCGACCTGGCCCAAACCGATCATGATCTTTTAACCATCCGATTAGCACATCTATTTTTAGAATCTGATGAACACGTGGGAGGTGGCAGGAATGGTCACATGAATCCATTGTGTCAAATGGCTCAAATCAAAGCACTGTGAGTGATGAGTGATGGGGTCCAATCATGTAAGTGGTAGCATTTATTTTATATTGTATTCAACTTGTAGACCCGTCACCCATGCAGGAGATCTATTAGACAAAATTATTTCATCGGATACTTTTTAACATAAATGCATGATTTTTCAAATGCTATCGTCTTTGGGTTTTTTGACAAATAAAGAAATATTCAGTCGGATTCTCGGATTGGACTTTTTATGCAAAGAATCTTCTATATATAAATTGCAAATTGAACATAAATTCATGGTATTAATGGTGGTATTTTTTAGATATAGATTTTTTAGGGGTGAAAGGGAAGTATTTTAATGAACCATGCTCCTTAGTAGCAAGGTGCTATGCATTAAACAAGTAGGGGTCGTGCTTCATTACACCTGAAATGCTGAACCGAAAAGCTAACGCTTCATCTTTTTAGATAATAAGATTTTAAGAATGTTGAGAGCTCCTAATGAACTTTTAAAATTTAATTATTTAATTATTTTAATGATTAAAAGATGAAGCAATAATTCTTTCAATTCATCAACTTCAGCAATTTTCAAATGCCACCTTGATGGGTTAGAAAGGTGTGCTAGAGCCCAATAGATTAGGCTCTATTTGGGAAGACTGCAAATGCAATTCTGGTTTAGTTTTGCTAATACCTAGTAAAAGTGCATTTATATCTTGAAAATGATAGCAAATATAAATTTCAATACATGATTGCACTCAAAATGAGAGCAAAGTTGATCGGTGCTAAAAAAAAAAGTGTATTTTTAGCTCCCCAATAACTTATCGTTGACTTAAGCATTGGAATGCCCACCCTAGGTAAAACAACCTGCACACTCTACTCTACTATCTCTCTCTCTCTCTGCAGTTCAATCAGGCGACCTCACCAGTCCAGTGTCCGAGCTGTTCGCCAACAAAGAGCACTAGATCGTGCATCATCATATTTCAATCTCAAGATTCACTAGCGGGGACCCGTGCAATCCATGGGATTTATTAAGCAAAAGCTAAATAATAGAAAGGGCTATTTACTAAAATACCCCTAATGTTCACTTAAATAAATTTAATCAAAAGAAAAAAAATAAAAATACCATATTTGCCCTTTATCCGACACAAGCAACCACTCTATTAGCTATATTTTATTTTCTGTAAAAAAAAGTATTAAGGGTATTTTTGGGATAAAAAACATGAGCCTAATGGCAAAACAAACACTCCTTAATGAAAAGTTGATTATGTAAATAACTTGTAAAATATATGGGATGTTTTAATAAAATGAAAACTATAAGGTAGGTTTAAGTAAATATGTAAAACTATAAGATGTGTTCTACTAAATGACATTAATAGAATCACATAAGAGTATACAATTGTTTTATATTTTCAACTTTTTAAATAATTAATAAACATTCACATTTTATATACTACTTTTAATCATTTTTATATAATACAAAAATAGCAATAATTAATTTTAGTTAGGTTTATTCATCAAACTGATGAAACCGACCAACCCGATCAACTCGACCCGAGTTGGTCAATTTTCTAGTATTTTAGGTCGGCTTTGTTTCAAAAATTTCCCAATTCAACCAAATTGGATCAATTTCAGTTAGACCATTTGTAAACCAATCAAAATTGAACGACCTAACCATGGAAATATATTAATATTTTATGTTTTAAATATAATTTTTAATATGGAAAAGTGAAAATTTTCCCATATTTCTTAGTCTAAAATGTTTTATATCATAAATCTAATTTTTAAATTTATTTTTTAATAATTGCACTATAATTTTCAAAATTAAATTCAATTTTTAAGTTTAAACCTTTTAAACCGACTGACCAAACAAAAAAAGTCGACCAAAACTGATACAACTTGAGTGGGCCAATTTTCACAAAAAGTTAATCAGTTTTTGTTGATCAACTCCCCAACCTGACCAAGTCAATTTGGTTGGCCAAATAGCCTGCGACCAAATCGAACCAACTCATGAACACTCATAATTTCAGTTAAATTAATAGTATCATCTCTAATAAATAACAATAGTTTAATCTCCAATAATTATTAAAAATTTATAACAAAAATACACAATTATTGAAAATGTATTGATAATGAAAAAAATAAAATAAGTACTAAAAATATATTAACTTAGTCAATAAATAGTTTAATCTCTAATAAATATTAATCAATAAGTTATAACAAAAATACAATAAATACATTAAGTACAATAAATTAAATTTAAAAATTTCACTAATAGTAGTTTAATTTATAATAATTATTGAAAGTTTTATAGTAAATAAAAAAACAAAATAAATTTATACATAAACATTGAAAACACATTTATGACAAAAACAATAAATAATTATTGAAAAACAATATATATTAATTTTAGTATATATAATTATATAATAAAAACAAATTAAGAGTTTAAAATTATTATTAATAAATATTAATTTTTTTGAAAGTTATTTTCTCGAATTATTACTTGATATAAGTGAAATTAGTTATAGGATTATAGCAGATAAGGGCAACTTTAGGGCCCTAGTATCAATAAAAGTAATATTTTTAAAAAAAATTCAAAAATATGTTAACTTTTTAAAAATAATATCAATTAAGGGCAAAAACATTGTTCATCTTCTTCCTCTTGCAATCCATTCATCAGTGCTGCCATCCATCGCTGCCTCCTGCAACTTCTTCGCCTATCTTTGCCCACCTCCGCCTCCGCCTTTGACAACATTGTTGGAGGTGGGCAAAGGTAAAGGCGGTGGCGGTGGCGCTGGTGGTCATTCCTCTGCCCAATGCCGCCACCTCCGCCCACCTCCACCTTCGCTTCCAACAACGTTGATGGAGGTGGGCGGAGGTAGAGGCAGCGGCGGCAACGACATTGGTGGGTGGAGGTGGCGGCATTGGGCAGAGGAATGACCACTAATGCCACTGCCAAGGCAGATTGGGATTTCCCCATATGGAGACTGACCATTTTTTATCCCCCATGGGAATGTGATTCTCATTTCAACCTCTTTATTTTTTTATGTTTTTTTTTTATAAAAACACCCCCATTCATTCCAAATCCCTAATCGACCCAATTCCTTAGCGTCTCCTCTATACCTTTCAGTCCATTTACACTTTCACCTTTTTGGATGGCCTTGATTAATTGTACCTTAATACACCACTTAGATGGTTCACAACAATGAATTAATCTTACAAGAAGGCTTTGATGGTTCAAATGTTTAGGTTAATTTGGTACATCGTTTACTATATATGCAGCTTCTAAGGCGTAGGTACTTCAAACATTGCAGATCACTTCTACTTTTAATATTAGTTTATTATCTTGAGATGTGAGTTCAGTGGTCTATATCTTTAGTTAAAGAGTCTGCCTATAAGGCTGTGTTTGGTTGTAGTGCAAATGAATTAATTGTAAAATTTGGTTTACTTTTGCTTGACCCTGTCATTATTTGTTGGTGAAAGGTAAAATGATGTGGCCCTACCTTAAGAAAGAGAGTGGGGGTAGTAGCTAGGAGGGTTGTTTGTTGGGGAGTGAAGTAGGAAGCAATATGGTCTGGTTATCACTTTATATGAGAGAGAAGTGAGGTAGGAGCAAGGTTCAAAGTATTGACACGTATTGGCCTGTATCGGCCAATACGTATCACATTGGGACCCTTCCGATATGCCCCTATGGTGGGTGTATCAGGAGTCTGACCAGTTCAGGGGTGGAGGAGCCCTAAACCGTCCCTCCTGAACCGGTTTTGAAAAAAAAAATAATTGATTTGCCTGTTACACCTCTATCGATACATCGGGCATATCATATTTTGAACCTTGGGTAGGAGGAAGATGATGCAAATTATGCATCATTTTTTTGTTGTTGTTTTTAATGTTAAACTTACACTGCCAGAAAATGCAAATGGGGCAACCAAAAAGTACAAATTTGTATCATATTATAATTACAAACAAATAGATTCGAAACTGAACTGGGTTTAAATTTTGTGTTTGATTTATTTTTGCATTCAAACAAACATAGCCTATCAAATGAATAGAAGAACAGAAGGAAGGCTCAACCGCTCAAGTGTCACATTCACTAAAGTAGGGTTCCATGTAATTAGTCTAAAAAATTCTATAAATGCATAGGTTTAAACACTAAAGTAGAAAAGTGATTCTTTTTTTAAGTATTTGGCCGGTCACTAATTCAAAATAGTTTTTTTCTGGCAAGCATGGAAAGTAAAGTGGAATTTTCAGGTGTGGTTTTTTATTGGGCTTTTGTGGCCCAAAGAAGTGCTTCTGCTAGCCGCTAATCCAAATGGTGTTGTCGATGCTTTTGGGTTTTGGCTTCTTGAACTCAAACACACAAAAATCCCGCTGGAGGGTATCAACTGAGAAGAGATATAGAATGATTTTTTTTTTTTCTGGGGGGTGAGATAATTTTTAATGTCATGTCGTTTATTTTTTGACCGACTAGAATGAGATTATCATTCCAAGGGAGAGGCTTCAATGACCATGCTCTCAAATGGGAGAATGCTATTTTATCAAAAATAGGAATTGATGGAATCACATTTTACCTAGCTAACCAAATAATTGAAATTAGAATGGGCTATTGCATTTCTAATTCCAGACCTCTATTCCCACAAACCAAATGGATCCCAAGAATTTTGGGCCTATATTTCTCTCTTATAAGGGGGATAATGGTTTTGCATTCAAGGATTGATAGAAGTAGACTTAGAGACCTGGGTTTTTGAGAACTTGCTTACACATAGTCTAAGAGAAGTCTCCACCAACTTGCCCATAAATGTCTAGACAAAGCTATTGTCATGACTAATTGGTGCAGTGGCTATTTAGGTGTTTTTCAGCTTTTGTCAACTGTTTGCCAACAATAAGAAGTAACCAGTATCCCATATTGCTTTCACTTCGGTTCAGGAGAAAAAATATAATAAAACTCCACAAACATGGCTATTTAGAAAAATAAAGTTTGAGAGACATCTACCAATCAATCTTTCCAATTATGTTGTTTATAAAAAGGGTCAATCTTAAAGCTAGATTGCATTTATTGGAAACTTGGTTATTGACATCTAACTGGCCCTAATAAAGCAGATTTTTGCTTTTCAAACTTCAAATGGTTAAAAAGAGCATTGTGCTTTTCGGGTTTGAGATTTAATTAATGTTATCAAATGCCATTAAAGTATTTTCTAAGCAACAGTGTAAATTTCATTAGCTTATAGAGGGGGGTTCGGAACTTAAAGTTTTTCCATGTATATTGTTGATTAACAAACATAGGAAGAACCATATCGAGTAATAGACTTTAAGGAGAAGATAGCAACTAAAGCTATGATTGGGGAGAGAGAACAAATTGATACCTAATCATTCTGGAAACATTTTTGAAAGTGGACCGTTTGATTTCGACCATGCTAGCTACTTAGTCAACTAATGACAGTCTCCTCCATTGAGAATGAAGAACTCTATAAAATTCTAACAGCACCAGAGGAAATAAAAAGTCTTAGGCCCTGTTTGAGAACACTTAAAATTACTTATTTTAAGACAAAGGACCACACATTAAGTGGTTTTTAAGTACTTATGGGTGTTTGTTAAAAAAGTGGAGAAGATGTATTTTTTTTAAAGTACTTTTTTGAAAAAATGACTTTAAATTGGCTTTTTTTAAGTACTTCTTGAAGAAATAATTCTCCAAAAAAATAGGACTAACCACTCCCTGATAAATTTTTATAATGCCTAAAATACCCCCACGCCAAAGGCACTGTTCATCATCTTCTTCCCCTCAACATCAACATAACGTTTACTTTCATTCTTCCTCTCTCGTTCTCTCTTACCCATCCTGATCATCCCCCTCTCTTCCCTAACGAGATAAAAGGAGATTTTCATCCATGTTCATTGTCTTCTTAACAAGAGTAGGAGAGTTGCAGCGGCGACAACCTCCCCCCTCTGATCTATTCTTCCTTTTTTTTTTATCCCTTTTCATCACTTTCTCTCTCCCCTTCCGTTTATCAGCTCCCCCTATATCTTGTCCTCTATTTTATCTCCAACCACTTCTAGAGGTCGTTTCCGTAGCCGCAAGGAGTTGCAACAGCCTGTTCAAATAGCAGTAGCGGTTGTGCTGTTCAAAAACAGGAATTTGAAGTTGTAAACCAATCAAAACTCTTCGGTTTTCAAAAACGAAAATCAACTCCCCCTCTCTCTGTCGTCTTCTCCTATTGATGATTAGTTATTATTTATTTTTATAATTATTATTATTATGATGATTATTATTTTTATTATTATGATTTTATTATTATTATTATTATTATTATTATTAATTGGATCCACATGGCAGCCCATGTGGGGGTCCACATGGACTCTCAGTTGAAATGTATAGTATAACACGTGAAAAGCATTGTATATATGTATGAGTGAAGTGAGGGCTAAAGTTGTCATTTGTGTCAACATAAACACTTATATGGAAAGTAGTTTACCAAACATTCCCACCCCAATAAGTTCTTAAAAACATAATAAGTGGTTTGAAAAGTGGGTTACCAAACAACCTTAAGTGGTTGTTAAAACAAGGCCTTAACATGGTCACTCAAATTGAGAAGTAACAAGTTACAAACCTTATCCCTTTCATCCAATTCATATTTAAGAATTGTTGATTCCATGCATCTTTTAATAAAACACTTCTTGCACTCATATCTAAAAAATAATCTTACTAATAGACTGAAACCATTGAATTACAAATTGATACCTACACCTAAAATGCCTTTGTCCCCTCGGTTCTGGTGATAGCAGAATTTGATCTAAAGTGTCTACTACAACCACTCGAAGACCTTACCAGTTGAGTCAGTTGGAAATTCCACATACAATGAAGTCTTTTTTTCTTTATATATATATATATATATATATATCTGTGTGTGTGTGTGTGTGTGTGTGTGTGTAAGAGTCTAAGAGAGGGAAATATGACCCCTTATGTATGTTAAAACTAGATGTGGCTAAGGCCTATGATAGGGTTGTATGGCTATTCCTTCTTATGGTCTTAGTGTCCACTATTTTTTGCTCCCAATTAGGAATCTAGTAATTAAGTTAATGCATTAGAACCTCTTTTATCTATGTTATTATTAATGGGGAGCCAACCATGGGATACTACCCTTCTAGAGGTGCTCTCAGAGAAACTTTAGAACCATAAGAAAATTGAATGATTTGAAGAACCAAAGTTGCATTGATCTACCTTTGCTATTAGCCACCTTATGTTTGTTGATTACTTATTAACACTTAGGCAAATAAAGAAAGGTGGATTTTTTTTTGGTAGGAAGGAGAGAATTGGAAGCTATGCAATATTCTTTTAGTTGGCACCATTGCCAGTGGTCAAGGCACGCAATAAATTACTCTAAGGCCATGTTTGGGAGTGCTTATTTGGGCCATTAAGCACCTATTAGTATTTGGGAAATAAGCCCGGAATAAGTGTTTATTTTAGAAATAAGGACAGTTTTAAGCTCAATTTTCCAGATTTTTTAAGTGCTTATACAATAAGCACTTATTCAATTTTTTCTTCAATAATTATCTCTAGTTGAATTTTAACTACCACTTATAAAATTATTCATAGTTGAATTATATAAAAGTACTTTTATGAAAGTACAAAGCACTTTCATAAAAGACTACCAAACATCCAATATAAAATATGTGTTTATTTTAAAAAATAAACACTTGAAAAAGTTGGGTGCCAAATGCAAATAAGTGCTTATTTGAATAAGCACTTATTTTTAACTTAAGCATTCCCAAATATTGCCTAAATTTACTATCCACTTGGGTGCAAACGTATGTTATTTTGGAATTCAAAGAATCTAGGTCCGGTTACATGGAGTTAAGTGAATATCTAAGCATGATCATTACCTTGATAACCTATTGTTTATGAGCATATGTATAAGGGATGTGTTTGCCTTGTTGCCCATATCGTAGATAAGGTGAAAGATAGGCTTTGGGGTTGGAAAGCCAACTGCCTATTCCACATTGGATGGATAATATACTTAGAGAGAGGTTCTCTTCTATTTTTGTATGGGCACTTATATTTTACCAAAAGACACTCTACGCTACCCTAGACACAACAATCAATGACTTTTTGGTGGGGATTCCTGGAACTCAAAAGCAAATTTGTGTTAATTCTTGATCTAACTTGTGTATAGGGAATTGAACATTCATGGAATTAGATTAAATAACCTACCTTTAGGGGGCATTTATGATATGAATCATTTTTCTCGTTGCCAATTTCAAAAACAAATCAAACCCATATTTGTTGAAAGTAGATTGTTTCTCAAAACAAAAAACACATAAAACATGCATGTTCTCGGTTCTTAGTTGTGTATGTGTTGTATGTTTTCGAAACTAGGGCTGCAAGTCGGGCCGGGTTAGGTCGGGTTGAGGCCAACTCTAAGTTTTAAACCCCCAACCCTAACCTTAACCCAACCCGACCTACCCAACCCTAACCCTAACCCAACCCAACCTGAAGTCAACTTCGGGTTGGTCTAGGCTTGGGTTGGGCCCAACCCAACCTTCTTCTTATCCCTTAAAATCTCGTAGAACTTCTTAATCTCAGGTCTTAAATTAACTTTCACTACATATATTAACCTTATGTTTTATTAGTATTTGTTTGTTGATGTTTTTATTGGTTCTTTAAGTACAAAATAAAAAAAAAAAGTGTTTGAAATGGTTATAATTTATTATGAATTATAGCTTATAATAGATCTTTTATGTCCAATAAGCTATGGGCGGCAAACAACAAAGAGGAGATAAAGAATAAAATATTCAAAAAAATAAAAATTGTTATTAAGTTTTGGTATTTCCGATTTGGATTAAGTAAAGTGATTATCTTAAAAGAAATAAATGATAGTATGTAGTAGGGGCTATACAACTATCATGCATATGAACAAATCAATGAATGATATCATACATATAACATATATTTAAATATGATATGTACTATAGAGTTGTGTTCGGGTCGGGTTGGGTTGGGTTACCCGTGGGGTCAACCCAACCTAAAGTAAAGTCGGGTTCATAAATTTCAACCCTAACCCTAACTCGAGCATCAACCCAATTTGGGTTGGGTTCGGGCCAACCTGGCCCAAGTTGCAGCCTTATTCAAAATTGAAACAAAAAACATGTTCTTGAATTTTTGGTTTCAAATGTTTACCAAAAAAAGAGTTTTTGCTAGTTTCAAAAACATGATTTCATCTAGTTATTTAGTGGTTGTTTGACAACATGGTTTTGCTTTTTAAAAGCAAAAACAATTTTCACATCATCGACAAACTCAATACAATTTTGCTGATGTGGCATTTCCAAAAACAAAACCAACCATGTTGTCCAACAATCCCCTTAATATCCTATTCAGCAAATCATAAAATTCTACATTATATTATTTTTTAAAAACCATTATTCTAATTTATGGTTCTAAAAACATATATTGTTTGTTTTTTGTTAACAAAATCAACTTGTTTTTGCCTTTCAAAACAAAAGCAGAGTTCAAGGACATGTTTTCATTTTTTTTGCTAATGTTGTGATTTCATAGACTAATGAAAACAAAAATGATCATGCTATGGAACAATCCCATAGTGGCTAAAATGGTTTCATTTCTTGGATGTTCCTATACGACCCCAACATAATGTGGGAGCAACATCTTAGATGTAAATGTATTCATAATTCCAACTTATGGGACTTAGGCTGCATTTGGCATTCCTTGTTTTAAGGACTTACCCCCTTTTTGTAGTTAAAAACTCAGTGTTCATCATAAGGGCATTTTAACTACAAAAAGGAGATCGATAAGTCCTTAAAATAAGGAATGCCAAATGTAGCTTTAGACAAGAGGACTCGTGTCTCACAAGTTTGGAGAGGTATCATTAATAGTAGAGAACTACTATCTAAAGGTACCCTTTGGGTCATTGACAATGTCAAGACTGGATGGTTGGAGACAATTAACTGGGTTGGGTTTTCTGTCACGAGTGAACACACCAATATTCTATATACATGGGACTCACATGAGACCCACACCTTTTGTGTATGGATCATTAGTGTGTTCACTTGTGAGATAGGTAATCCAAGTCGACAATGACACCCAATTTCTATACTGAAAGACCCTTGGATCCTTAGCTTGATTGGTTTCAAACCAAAGAGAATTAATTAATAGTATGAGAACCGAAAGCCTATGAATCCATTGACTCTGACACTTTGGAACTTATATCTTTACTTTGTCATGTTTTGGGCTTGCAAAATGCAATCCATTCCTCTGAAATTCACTAGATAGCAATAAGTCGCTCAATTCAATTCATTCATAAAAGATCTTACAACCTATTGAATCTATTATGGGTGTGTTTGGTTTGAAGGCAAGGTTTTAAGAAGCAACCCGAAAATGGAACCACTGTAACCACCGGTTTTTGGGTCAGCGGTTTAACCGTTTGGGTTGAATGGTTCAGGTGGTTTGGAATATTATGGCAGGTAATATTCATTTCTCTTAGTCTTTTATGAGAAAAAAACTCAAAAAGAGCTAGTTGTCGCTTGAAAAAGAAAGGAAGGAAGGAAAGAAAGGAAAAAAATGAAAGAAAGGAAGAGGGGGAGAAGGAGGAAAGAAGGAGGAGGAGGAAGAGGAAGGAGAGGGAAGAAGAAGAAGGAAGAGGAGGAGGAGGAGCATCCAATCGGTGATGATGACGGCGACAACAGGAAACACAACAACAAAATTTCTTTGAGATCTCAGATTTGCGATCTTAGATATGTGATCTCAGATGAGATCTCTACAATCTTCTCTCTCTCTCTCTCTCGTGTGCGCGTGCTTTCTTGCTGGGATATTAGTGATATCAGATATGAGATTTCAATCTGCTCCTTATCTTCTTAAGATGTGAACTGCTGTCTGTGTTGAACGAGTTAACGGTTCAACCACCTGGGCCAGC
Organism: Nelumbo lutea; assembly: GCF_056320005.1. Taxonomy (NCBI): domain Eukaryota; kingdom Viridiplantae; phylum Streptophyta; class Magnoliopsida; order Proteales; family Nelumbonaceae; genus Nelumbo; species Nelumbo lutea. The sequence goes on along the minus strand of NC_142690.1, from coordinate 21,149,428 downwards.
GGTTCTTTGACCAAGTCAACATTTTTGGCCCAAGAATGGGATAAAGGTGAAATGGAACCGGTTGCCTATATGGCTTCTGAGTTGAATGGTCCGACTGTTTGGATCAATGGCGATTCAAAAACATTGGCTTGAAAGACAAAGCAACAAGTTATTCAGTTCAGCCACTTCAAATATTATCAAACAACCCTTGAATAACAAACAAACAAATTACAACGAATAATACTTAATGTAGGTTAGTTAAAAGATATAATAGACTTAGCATGTGACAATTATAGCTCAAATACAAATTTTATAATCTCTAGGGATTTTAAAATACCGATGCCAACATGATGATCTTATGAAATAAAGTTGCTCATAATTTTATTTTCTTTTATTTTTTTTTCTTACCAACCAACAAAAGAAAAAATAAAATTTCTTATATTGTAAGAAATCCAACCATATACTGGTAGGGATCAGCACAAGTAAAAAGTTTAGATCCTTCTTTACCTAAGATTATTCAGTCATATTTTCTTAACAACTAAAGGAAACTTAAAACAAATGTAGGTTTCATTTATCATGACAAGTTTTAGTGAGATTGGATTTCATCCTCACAAAACTGGTCTTCACACCATTGTCACAACACCTATAGCCATGCATTGAGAACATCTCCATACTTCTATGTTTTCATTTATGGGGAGATGCTTCCAGTGCAGTGCATAGCTAAAGTGTTACGAGGATGACATGAGGACTAATGTTGTGAGGTTGAAATTCTGCTCGACTTTTAGCAAGGTGGTGCAACAAAATTTGGATTTGCTCTTCATAGAACGTGCCTCACACCAACTTCACAGCACATCACAGCCATGCATTGGAAACACCTTTCCGTGCATGGAAACATTAAGTATGGGAGATGTTCTCAAACCACGAGTGCAATGTACTATGAGGTTGGTGTGAAGGTGCTCTATGTCTTTGTGAGGGGCAAATCCAATCTCTGTGTAACACCAACATTAAAATAAAAACAAAATAACATATCCTAGAAATTGCACTCCCTTTATTGCTGATGTGGTAGTAGGGGAAGATCCCATTCTTGGGTTGGTTAAACTTCCTGGGAATTGAGGTCTAAGCTTCTCACATCTAAAGTGTGAATTTCATCTCCAGGAGGAGCAAGGTTCTAAAGGAATAAGGATAAGTATAGGTTTGATATTCTTCCATGTCAACTAGAAAATTTATACTTTAAAAAGCATGAATAGCCCCAAGAATATTTATGGAATTTTCTAAGAACAAAATTTACCCCTTTATATTTAATTTTTTTGATAAAAAATGAGGGAAAATAGGATAATTGGTTATTGATATTAAATGAGTTGAAAAGAGGTAATTTTAATATATTCAATTCATATAGTTCCCTCTCATTAAATCCAACATTTAAGGTATTAACTTGCATTTACCTTCATTGAATCATATATTTAAGGAATATTTGTTTCTTCTCATCATTAAATTCTATTAATTAAATCCATATCTAATAAATTAATAATTCCAATAACATAAAAAATTATACTTTTAAAATTTACTTGAAAAAATAATATTTTCATCTAGGTGGTGGTAAGAAATTAAACCATTTTGGGTCAAAAGGGCCAATCCATATTGCTACAATTAAATAATAAAATTCAAAATTAGATAAAATTTAAAAAATATAAAAAAATTGGTGACATTTTTAACATCATATATTTGACATATTAAACAATAATAAGTATGATAAATAAAAAATGTTTTTATTAATTATGGAAATGGAATGTAAAATTTAAAACCAATTGGAAATAACACCATTTTCCTATTCTATATCATTAAATCCTATATTTAAGGTATATATTTTTCTCATTATTACATTCTACTAATTAAATCTACAACATTAATTTTAGTAGTATAAAAATAAATATTTTAGTAATATGAAAACAAAACCATTTTCTTCCCTATTGGCGGTGGGTAAGCAATTAAACCATTTAGGGTCAAATAGGTTAATAAATAATACCATAATTAAATAATACAAATTAAAATAAATAAGAATATAATACAAAATAATAAAAAGAATCTGACATATCTCTAATATTGTATATTCATTATACTAAACAAAAATAAGTATGAAATATAAGAAATAGTTTTTTTAATGATGAAAATGGAATGCCAAATTTAAAATTAAGGGCATGTTCATTTCCTCTTAACTCTTATATCTTAAGAAGAATCTTTTAACTTTAAGAGAAAATTGGTTGTTCGTTTCCTCTTATCTCTTATCTCTCAAAGTGCAATCATACATCTTTTTGTTTTTCAATGATACCCCAAAAAGACAAACAAAAACTCTCATATATGGGTCAAAATGGATATTTGATAGTTTTCAGAATTCAGAATTAAGAACAACATTCTCTAAATTCAGAGTTCAGAGGAAAAAAAAGTTCACCAATACCAATATACCTCTTAATGTAATTATTACACTTTCAGATGCAAGTCTTTAGAGAAAACGAACAGGCCCTAACTTAGAAATGAAATGATTCCATAGTCAAATAATAAAACTTTTAAAAATAAAAAATATGAAAAAAAATAAAAAAAAATTAAAAAGAAGAAATTTTGGGCACATATCTAATGTTATCTGTTTATTAAATAATAAAATATTAGATACATCTATAATATTATATATTCATTACATTGAACAAAAACAAGAATTATACATAAGAAATAATTTTATCATTGATGGAAGCGTAATACAAAATTTGATGTCAACCTAGAAATAAAACTATTTTCCTTTTTGGGTGGTGGGTTAGTGGTTTTGGTCAAATGGATTAATTGATGATATGCTAGTTAAACAATAAATCTTTAAAAAAAATACAAGTAATCAAAACATTATATAAAAAAAATATATTAATTATGTCAAACAGAAATTAGTTGTAATAAGTAAACATTATTTATAAAATATAGATTAACTATATAATTTAAAACTGATCTAAAAGCAAAGCTATTTTTCTTATCTAGATGGTGGGTCAATGTTCTAACTTTTTAAAGAAACTCTTGATGTCATAATTGGATAATAAATATTAAAAAAAAAGATAGAACATAAAAAATGAAAAAATACAAAATTTTGTCGAAAACATTTTTTGAACATTTCTAATGTTATACATTCATCATATTAAATAAAAATAATTGTTAAAGTAAAAACTATTTTTATTTATGATAGAAATGGAATACAAAATTTAATAATAATAATAATAATAATAATAATAATAATAATAATAATAATAATAATAATAATAATAATAATAATAATAATTGTTAACATAATTTAAAATTTCCATATGCAATGTGCATGCACATTTAAGTTTATTTTTAATCAAATTGTTACCTTTATTAATTTCCAATTTCTATTTAAACTATGACATATCTAAAATTCAATTAATTAATATGAAGAAAAATTTCTTCTATGCTAGGCATGTGCTTAATTACTAGTTGGAATAAAAAAGTAAAACAAAGAAATATGTTTTTATAGGTTTCTAGGCATGATTTTCTAATATTTCCCAAGTGTGTTATGGCATCCAAATTTCCGAACTTCAGACAACCTATTAAAATATGTTTTCTTTTTATTTTTTTGGGTGCATGTGAATCTCCCACCCTACAGCCCGACCTTTGTATTTATAGCTACTTATAGTCATTTAAGCCTTTATTTATTATTATTAATGCATATATTGGATTTACATGAATTTCCCTAATATATTGATTAATATTCCAGACTCCCAGTTATTCCACTCGTTTCTTGAGATTATGTTTGGTTTGGTAGAAAACAAGAAAGAAATGGAAAGCTTAAGGAAAAATTCTTAACAAAATTTATGAAATTCCTTGAGATATTTCCCTCAGCTTTCTATTTTTCTCTTATTTTCTATCAAACCAAATACAGCCTTAGGTTATCCAAATATGTATCTTAAAATTGTCTTTCCAGTACTCTGTGTTTGGTACCATATGTGTTTCAACCTGCAATGTTTTAAATTGAAACACTGTTTGTACTTGAAAGTTGAAACACAAATACTACTTGTACTGCATTCTGTTTGGTGAGAAGTGTGTGTTGTCGCCACCACACCATTCTAGGTGTTGAGACTTTGCTTCCAAAAACAGGAAATATATCAATTAAAATCAAATTGATGCTTCATAAACACCTCCTAGCATGGATTCCCATTCAAAGTGTTTTATAACCATTTTAACACAAAGCATCTCCAGCCAAACAAAAAATTGGCCATTGAACTCAAAACGCCTATATGGCATTGATGTGATAGTATTTATGTTTGAAACAGGTACCAAACACCTTCACCCCCTTTACCATACCAAGCTCTTGATTTTGGATTTGTTGATCACAATACATTATTGGCCACATTCACCCAGCCACATATGGGAATATTGGTTGTACTTAGACTTGTTCATGGGCCGGTCAGACTTTGCGTCTTTATCAATAGAAAATGTCTAGGCCTGAACCTCAGCCTGAGTTTGGCCTGACCATCAGGCTTATATCTTAAGCCTGAGCACGATCCTTATATAAAGTTTGAAGCCTGGTTTGCACATAAAATGTCTTATTTACGATATAATTTAATAAACTAATATATATTAATTTGGTATTAATTTAATAAATTAATAAGCTAATTCATATTTCCTGAATAATAAATTAATATTTGAATATAATTTAATAAATTAATGTATGTTTTTATTATATGTGATATTATTGGACTGGGATTGGGTTCGGGCTGGGCTTATTTAAGAAAGTCCAGGCCCCAGGCCTAGTGTTTAAAGCCCGAATTCAAACCTATAGGCCTAAAGTTTTGTCCAAGTCCAAAAAATAATGGGCCAAGCCGGGCTAACCTATTGAGTTACCTGGTCCATGAAGCATGAACAGGAAGGTCTCATTGTAGTTTACATCAGACTCCAACCTCTTTTCTTAAGAAGAATACTCGTATTGCTGCACAGCCCTATACTGAGTCCTAAAAGAAAGGTGAACTGTTTTAATTTGTTAATCCCACAAAACACGGAAACTGTCATTTTTAATAAGCCTTTTGGGCCCCGCAAAGTGTTATAGCGTGTTCCCTGCTAGCTATTCCTCAAATTTGAGTATAACTGTGCAAAACTTGAACACATAAATTTTAGATATGTGAATCTTAAGCATTGATATATTTGTATTTGAAAGACCCCAATGTTTAGATAAGCTTTAAGATTTGTGCTTTTGAAGCATTAAAGCACAAAACCCAAGTTTTAGACTTTATGCTTTAGGGGCAAAAATGCTTTGACTTTAGATTGTTTTGCTTTTAAAAGCCACTCTTACCAAAACCCTTACTGGCTCCTACTTGTTTACCACAGCCTAAAGCTCAGAAGTAAGTTCATCCAAACGGAACAATTGACGTGGGTTTCCCCAGGTCTCAATCCAATCCCACCCCACTTAAAATCAGGAAGATGATTTACAATCATAATCAAACCCAACTTCAAGTAAGAGCCAACGTAACTTGGTCAAAGTTCAGATTTGGCTAGTTGGATTGTGGCTTAAGGCAGCCCTATTTTTTTTCTTTGATCTTTTTTTTTTTTTGCTAAGGACGTGAATTAGAATGAGCACCATAGTCTCTGCACGTGGCATGGTCATATAGTCTGTATCCTATGAAGATTCTCTAGGGCTGTCTTTGAATAAGGGTGGATTTAAAATTGCCAATTCCCTGAATTTCTGGATCTCAATTCTGCGTTCATCTCCAAGATAGAGAAGATTCAACAGAGCACAGTTCGCGTTATTTGGGAAATGGGGTGGGATAGTCATTTCAATCCCGATTCCAGGGGAATTGAAGAGGGAATGGAATTCGGATCCAAATCCTCCTGTGGCACAAAAACAGCTGTAGTGTAACGTTGGAGGTCTATACTTGCAGTTCAAATACATTGTTTGGCTGTGTTGAATTATAGATTAATTCCATCAAATAGGAAAATGATCATGGGCAATCAAAACACTGACATTCAACAGACTCAATTTTCAATTATCAAATTCAATCAAAATACCAGAAACCTGCTTAAGTTTTGTCATAATAACATTGGTCTGAACATAACCTGTCCTATCATCCAAGGAATTCCTTATCTGGAAATTCTTTCATTTCATGAAAAAAAATAAACTGAATATACATCAGGAGAGTGACAAGGCATCCAATTTCTCTAATTTTAAACAATCAGAACCTATAATCTTATCAGGATAGCACCACCATTACCAAGCAAAGGTAGATCCAAATGATTCAGAAATCTTATAACAACAAAGATGCTAAGGTTCGTAATCAACAAAACAGGGAAATGATTTTATCCTTTTAGTTTACGCGCCTTAGAGCTTCTGAACTATTGCACTTGCAAATTGTTGGAAATCTTAACCAAGATTCAAAATCATAGTGCGTAAGTGCTGTCTGATCTGTCTCCTCTGGTTGTACCAGAGCTTGATGGTTCACCCACTGCATCAGGTGAAGCTGTTGTTTGGGATGGTGCCTTCTTCAAAGAAGTTGGCATACCTGAAATTTCCTGTAACACAGATCCTATGACCTCGTCAGAAAAACAAGCAGGAGAGAGAGAGAGAGAGAGAGAGAGAGAGAGAGAGAGAGTCTGATCAAGAAATCGAAATAAAGAAAAAAGGTCTACAAAAGATGCTTGGGCTTCTCTACTCTAAGCACTCCAACCTTTTTTATTAGAAAAATTGTAGAAGGGGGAAACCTCTCGAGTAAAACAACCAAAATAATAGTTGACTAGTAATCTAAAAAGATACCTAATTCACAGAAGGGATTTAAAAAAAAGGGAATATAACTGGTCCATTTACTCCCTGTTACTTTCTTTCGTTCGTGACGAACATTTATCCCTCTTTGACTTGGTACATGTGATTCAGCATCTTGTGGCATCTATTTTTGATAATAAACTCATAAAAGAACTCTTCGATAATAATCTAAGTCCTGATTAATGTGTGAACAGTGTTCTAAAAACTGATCTGGAAACAAAACTGCTTTTCCATCTGGGTCAAAATGGTTCAACATGACAACACGTGACATAATAAATTAAATAATAAAAATAAGTAAAAAATATAGAACAAAAAATTGCAGAAATTGGGCATGCGTCTAAATTATATATTTATCATATTAAATAAAAACAAGAGTGGTAAAAGAGAGTTATTGTTATTAATGATGGAAATGGCTAAAAGCACAAAACAAACAGAAAAAAGGAATATATGTCTAACCTGTGACCTGTTGATTGGTCAAATGGTTCAGCAGTTCAACCAGCCAGGTCACAGGTCATTGGCCAAGTCAATGTTTTTTTTTTTTTGTGTGTGAACAGTTTGGGGGTGAAACAGACCCAGAAACATGGCTGGGTGATGGATCAACCGGTTCAACAATCTAGTTTGACTGCAGCTTAAAAACACTGCAAGCCTGTGCCGGGGGGGGGGGGGACAATGAAGAAGGTTGGAGTGGCTCAGTACAAGATTGAAACACTAAACCGAGGATATATTGATGAAGGCTGAAATAGTTTAGAGAGATCACAGGGCAATGGCACAGGAAGAGCAAGTGATATACATAAAAGAGAATTTGACAGACAAGAGAGAAAATTAATGGGAGGATGGTAGAACCTTGACAGCAAAGCAGCCTGTGTCAAGGAGGCTTAGCTCACTAGCTCACCAATATCATAGCAAATATTCCACTCAGCTTTATAAACTCTTACAAAAAGGAGGCAATGCCAAATTTTATCAAGCTCTTTAGCAACAAGAAAACAGAAAAGATATCTAGACTGCACTAGGGTATTAGTATGGATATGGATTTATTACTGCAGAATCAGAGATAAGTACTATAGGTTATCCTGTTCCTTTCTTATTTACCTTTATATGTTACCTGGTAAATTTTCATCCATTTGAACAAACTCTACTGTCTTATGAAGTAAACATTCTGAGGGAGCACTTTAGTTAACAGCTTTTCTTTCTCTCTCTTTGGTTCTTGAAAAGTACTCTACCTTATTGTTCTCAAATATTGAAATTTGAATAATGTACCAGATGATTACAATTTCTGAGGCATCTGTTTGTACCAAAGATGAAAATTATTTGTGAGCTATTTGATAGGTCCAATGTCCAATCCTTGGTACAGTTTCCCTTTCAAAAATTCTGGCCTATGTTACTTAGATACTTCAGAGAACATGTTTCTGATACTTGAACTTTTAAGTATGAAAAACTGCAAGGCTAATTCCATAACTTCTATACTTGAACATAAATTGTGGCTATAAAGAATGCTTTTCAGATAACTAGCCAATCTTGCATGTGGCAATTTTAGATGATGATGATGATATATTCCTAAAATTTTCTACATTTTTTATATTTCTATGTGTATAAAAGTAATTCTTATTTATCATGCTTGCTTATCTTTGTTTGAATATATAATATCAGAGAAAAGCCCAAATGTTTTCTACAAAATTTCTGTATTCTATGTAATTATTTTTTGTATTTTTATCTTTTTTTTTAATTTTTATTATTTAATCATGACATCAAATGTTGACATATTTGACCTGAAAGGTTGACCTGTTGACCCACCATAAAAAAGGAAAATAATTTCATTTTTGCGTTGTAAATTTTTTGTTCCTTTTCGATCAATAAAACCAATTCTTGTTTATCACACAATTTTGTTATTTAACTATGACATCATGAATTTACCCATTTCTCAACCCCATGTAATTAGGATAAGACATGGATGTGTGTGTGAATCATGGGTTGACCCATTTCACCTAGATGGTTGAATTGCTTACATGCCACTTGGATGGAAGAACAGTTTCATTTTTGGATAAAATTACCAAAGATCTTGATGTTTTGGATAAAATAACTTTTGACATATGAAATCTTTTAGACCAAAAACCTACAGAATAAGTATTCTTGAAATTCCCTTGGTTTAGGATAAAAAATAACATCTACTGTATGAGATAGAATCCTCTAATCGAATGACTAGAAATCATGTTCTAAATTATTAAATACCCTACGCTACCTCCAATGTGATGAAATCAATCCCGTTTGCAATGACAGCAGTTATATTGCATAGAAGAATAAAAACAAGAAAAAAAGCAAAGCCAAATATAAAAGATCAGGAAAAGGAAAATTTTGTCCAACACTCCCTCACTATAAACATTAATGATTAAATCAGTGTATCTCCTGCTTACATCTATTGAGTAGGAAAGGCAGTAGTACCCTATATAGACGGTAATTAACAAACAAATGAAGAAGAACCATGAAACCAGGAAAAGTTGGATAAACCAATAAATAATCCCAATAAGCAGTATTTAGGAGATGGGGAAAAAAGTAAATCTTGCCCAACAACAAAAAGAAGGATCAATTGAACACATGGATTAAATTTACCTTCATTAGATGCAACCTTAAATCACTGGGCTGAACTCCCTCCCCAATACAGACCATAACAAATTTTGAATATTGAAACAAAACATCTGCAGCTGCTTGCTTTTTCTCTTCAATCTGTCAGTTTTTTAGCCAGAAAAAACCCAAGTAGATTACTAAAACCATATAATTTAAACAGCCACTAAATTACGAAAAGGTAGATTAATGATAATTAACAAGATAGTCTGAACACAAAAATAAATTTTCTTATTGTATGTGAAAAGGGCCCAGTTTTTTAATGGATACATACAGAATCAGTACACCATTACAACAACCAATGACCTCAGTTAGTAGCAACAAATGTGGCATAAACTGAACACAAAAAGAGGACAATGGGATGACTGGGGCTTGATGAACAACTAACAAAGGTCTACTCTTTATCTAACTGTTTCACCATACCTTTTTTGCACTTTTAATACTCGTTCTCACTTTTATTTTCCTTTTACTATAAATAGAAAAGTAAATATTGGGAAATTATAATAATGTGAACAGGTCAATATTTGTGCAAGAATTTGTATAGGTAAGGTCCACATTACACGGCCAAGGGGTTTGAAGGGCTTGTCACAAATAAAGAAAAAAGAGGTAAAGGGTGTGATGTGGGGCAAAGGCTGAGAAAAAGGAAGTCAAATTCCTTCACGTAGCTTTTCTTTCCCTCCCCTTTCTTTTCCTTTCTTTTTCCCTTTTTCTTTCCTTTTTCTTTTTTTTTTCTTCTGTCTTTTTATATGAGGTGTATGTGGGGCGCATGAGGTGTACGTCTCTAGCACGCTTCATAAAAAAGGCATATGAGGCATACGCCTCAGAGGTGTCAATACCTTTGGCATATGCCTTGGGGCATTTTGGGGGTGCCTCCAGACATACACCTTCCACGCCTTTTAAGACACTGGTCTGGAATATAACACCATCTGTGCTTTTTTCGTGTATATGGCAGGAGAGAAACACAAGAATTTTCAAAAATAAGAGTAGTTCTACTGATTCTGTTCATCAGAAAATCTTGGGAAAAATGTCTTCTTAGTTCACTTGTCATAAACTATTTAAGAATTTAAGGTTATAATTCCTTTTTTTGTACATGACATTTTTTTTTTGTAAAGCGGGGCGAGGGTATAGAACTGAGAGGGCAGATTTTGTATAGTCCCCACGTACATCAACTTGTTGTACACGATACTTTGTTTATATTAATATAATCATACTTCAACCACATGTCGGTTCTTCCTTTCCGCCACTCTATTCTGTTGTGGAGTGTAGGAACAAAAATTTTAATGAATAACCCCAAAAGTTTCAAGATAGGCGGAGAGGGTTTTCTCTAAATACTCCTTATCATTATCAGAACGAAATATTTTGATTTGAGTGTTAAACTGGGTGAGGATGAGTTCATGAAATTTTTGCACAATAGTTGGTACTTCATCCCTGGATTTCATGAGATAAATCCAAGTGTAATGAGAATAGTCATCAATAAAAAGGATAAAGTACCTGTAACCCCCCACAGTTGGCAAATGATATGGCCCCCACACATCAGAGTGAACAATATGAACAGGAGAAAGAGATCTTTTATTGCTTACTGACTAAGAATGCCTACAATGCTTTGTCAGTTCACACGACTCGCAATGAAGACTCGATAAAGACACTCCCTTAAACATATCTGGAAACAAATGACTCAAACAAAAAAAAGACAAATGACCAAACCGAAAATGACATAACAAGACTTTGTCAATAGATTCTGACAAGACTGACTCTAAGGCAACTCCATGAGGTGGTCCAAAAGCTCTATCCAGTGTGTCCAACAAGTATATTCCGTTCGCCTCATGGCCATTCCCAATCATCCTCTAAGATTGTAGGTCTTGAAAAACACAATGAGTGGGAAAAAAGGTTATGCTACAATCATGGATTTAGTTAAGCTACTAACAGATAAAATGTTTGTATTAAGTTTAGGGACATGAAGGATAGAGGATAAATAAAGGGTGTCAGAGGTCTTTATATCCCCTTTACTAGAAATGGGAGCAAGAGACCCATCAGCAAGGGATATTTTCTCTTTACCAGAGAGAAGGTGGTATGAGCAAAAGAGATTAGACAAGCTGGTCATATGGTCTGATGCACCGGAATCAATAATCCAAGGGATTTTACGATTACCTGAAACCGAAGCATGATTTGCAGAAGCATGAATACCTGAGTGAGCAAATGTAGATGAAGAAACAGTAGCTTTCAAGTGATTTAGTAGCCTCCCATACTTTTCAAAATCCGCCTTCATTGCTGCCAACTGCTCAATGGTTGATTTTTCTTCACTCTCCTTATTTCCTCCTTCAGGTACTATAGCAACATTAGCTGTCTTAGGCTTTCCTACCTGACTGCCCTTCTTGGAACTGTTGTTATTCTTAAACCTATCAGGAAGAAGCTCAGGATGAAGCTTCCAACAAGTGTCCTTTGTATGCCTCGATTTCTTGCAATATTCACATATATGCTCCTTTTTCTTAGTAGGACCCTTTGGCTTTATTCCAACATGTGCAAAGTGTTCTATAGGTAGACTCTGTAACAAAACCTGCTACCTACTCTCCTCATTGCTTATCATAGCGTATGCCTGGGAAAGAGTAACCTCATCTTTGGCCAGGATATTTTGCCTAATGATGTCAAACTCAGGGTTGAGTCTAGTGATAAATTCAAACACCCTATTTCTCTCCACCAACTTCCTATACATTTTAGCATCATTCTTACTCTCCCATACAACTGTCTCCATAACATCAATTTCTTGCCATAGGGATTTCAATATATAGTAGTAGATTGCTACACTCTTCTCCCCCTGTCTTAGGTTCTTCACATCACTTTTCAACTTATAGACTCTGGCTACATTCAACTTCTGTGAATAGGTCTCAATAACATTGTCCCATATCTCCTTAGCCAAAGACATCCAGAGATAATGCCGACTTATATGAGGTTGCATAGAATTGACCAACCATCCTATGACGGTATAGTTCTCTTGCATCCATTTCTCAAATTCAGGATCTGTTTCTTCGGGTTTCACTTTACTACCTGTGAGATACTCGAGTTTTCCTCTACTACAAACATAAATTCTTATAGACTATGCCCAAGCAAGATAATTTGTCCCATCTAGCTTGATTGTGGTCACACCAGTCAAAACAGAATCTACCGAGCTGAGGCCGGAAACCGACACTTGCTTAAACTCACTTCTGTATGGCTCCATTAATCAAACGAAAATCAAAGAACTAGAAATTTGGTTTATATAAACTTACTTGAAGTCAAACCAGAACCCAGATGCTTGAAAACTAGGGTTTTACTCTGTCTAGTTGTTGGGGAGGAAGAGAGAGGATGTAGCCGCTCCTACCAGAGCTTCCCAATCTCTTCCAAACCTGAACCACCCTCCTTTAGGAGTCAAAAGACACCTTCCAAGCACAGAGTGCCACTCCCAAAGCTTCACCTTTACCTGTACCTTCGAAAATCTCTAGTTAGCTAGGGTTTTGGGCAGCAACAGAATAACACCACTTCTTGGCAATATCCAGCCAGATTTAAACTCTCCAAACCCTCTACCAACTAGGCCAAAGATCCTTTGAACTATAGAGAACCTATCCCTCCATACACTCTCTTAATTGAAGGCTGTATGGGAAAAGATGAAGAAGAAAAGAAGGAAGAAAGAAACCTGCTTTGATACCAAGATGTAAACCAGTCCTCAAAAATAGGTGTAAACTTGAAAAATTAGAGAGAAAAAGGAGGAAGAAAAGTAAGAGCAACAGTACAAGAGAAGAAGATGGAGAAAAGAGGAGGAAGAAGAAAAGGTTCGAATAATCCTTCCCTCTCTTCTCTAATCATTTTTACTAAAAATTAATGTTAAAATAATTACAAGTATGCCCTTAAGTGGGTGGCCAGCTAGGCAGTAACATAAAGAGATCAAACAAAAAGAAATAACAAGCCCATTAAGAGAGGCCCTTTAGCTAACAGGAAAATAGAAAAAATATTACAAGAGAAGATACTAGGACCCATTCGGCCCAGTCTCTTTACATGTTTGATCCCTTCACAGCCCAACAGTATGGGAATATTGTTAGACAAAAGGTCTATGAGGTTGAGTTCGAGACAATCTTAATTGGGTTCTAGGTCTGGTATGAGTTGGGACTGCCCCACACTAAACTTAACCCACTAGTGACATTGAAAAAATGTAGATATAGCCTTGGCTAAGAATAGGGGTTCATGGGACATGGTTGGGTCGGGTTCAACAATCCTGTTCCATTTAGCTGGGTATTGATCCAAACCCACCCCATTAACATCCCTAATGTTGTAACTAAGAACCTATCCAATTTGAGTAGGATTGAGATCCTACACCCTCCCCTTTTTCATGATTAAAACGTATTGTGTTGAAATTCCCCCTATACATGGAAGATACCATCACAGTTTGACTTTATCCAACTCATTCCAAAAGATCTATTAATCTGTTGGGTCATATGTGGCTGTGAAAGCACACACACACACACACACAAGAATAAAAAAAAGCACCTTATAGGACTTATAGAACAACGGATACTGAAAACTACCCACCATTTGATCCTTCAGCATGATTTTCTTGAATCTCATATGATTATTACCCCATGCAATGTTTCTTAACAGCAAGAAATACCAACCACAAGGGATAGGGGCCCCAATACTGCAAATGATAGATGAATCAAAAGATTATACTTTTTTTTTTTGATACATAATAGCTTATAACTTTGTTTCTTATAGAATATCTAACTTCCATTTTATACAAAAAGAGCAGCACAGTACTCTTCTTCTTCTTCCAGCACAATATGATTTTTAGGCTAAAAGAATGCCATTACCCAATGTTGGTTACAGATATCTCATCTGGGGTTTAGGGAGGGGTGGACTGGACCGGATACATGCCTAACCTTTGGCATTTTTTGTGCGAAGTGTCTCCACTCAGACTTGAACCCACAATCTCATGCTTGTCAGCCCAAGATTTCAGGCTAAGAATGGTAAACTAATTTATTGTTTCTACCTCTGACACTTAGTTTTCACCAGTGTCTTCTATCTCTGTGAATGTGCCAACCACCGACCTTTGGGGAATTTTCTTTTACCGGATTGTCCCTGAATACTTGTGCTCCTGAAATACTTGTTCTACTTCTTCATTTTTGGAAGAGAGCGTCTATTCTGGAGTCTCATCCATTGCCACTTTTTTTGCTTGTCTCCCTCTGGAAGAGGAGAATTTCTATTCGTTAGGTCAAACATAATAACCTCATGGATAACTATTGAACCATTCCCTGGTTTGTTTGGTTTGAAACTTTGGTTCCCATCCTTAGTCCACATCCTTTAAGTTGACATGGATTCTGGTTCAACCCGGTCCTTGTTGGCTTTACATGTAGGATGCCCAATAATTTAGACTATTATCCTGGTTGAGTTTCCCTACACTTGACCTTCCTGTCTCCTGCTTAACAGAGTTATGCTTTGGTTATTTTTCCCTTTATAAGCCCTGATTTGTCTTCAATGCACATTGTAGTGCTTGGATATTCTTCTATCTTATAGAATATGTGGTGTTGTATTTTAATCCAGTTATTCCTCTATTTCGTATAATTATAATATTTTCTCATTGTATATCTATCTACTTGTTTCTGTTATCAAGTCTTTATGGTTCTTAAATATCATAGTGCGTTCCTATTTCCCTCTATATTCTTAATTCTTAAGCACTAATTTCTTTCCATCCTCTTTTGCTAGGTAGATTTAAGCTAAATCTCAAAACAAGCAGGCCTAGAGGTGTAATGTGGGCCATGCTTTACAGGATGTCTGTACTGTAGCGGGCCTGGGTGGGCTGTGCATGCTTGGCCCGGGACCCCTCAAAAGGGAGGCCAGGTCCATGGGTGGCACGCTTTTTTAGAAAAATTGAAAAAAATAATGAAAGTTAAAATAAATTAACAAGATAGACAAGAAATTGAAATATATATATATGGGCTGTGCTGTGCTGGGCCGCGAGTCATGCCAGCATGGCCCACTTTATCGTGTTGTGCCATGCTGGCTGCGGTACGACCTGGTTGCTAAAGTGACCGAGCCACGGGCGGCACGGCCCACTTTACAGCTCTACGCAGGTCAAGGGCCCTGTGGTCTCTTTCTAGCTTGGTATGGATCCATTTATCTACTGCTTCAGAATTGGAATGATATGCTTGTAGCCTCATATCTGACACAAAGAATCCTTTGAACATAACCAGAGAAGAAATGAAGACAAGTTGAACATATGTGTAAAGATGTAAAGATAGTTAAGATTAAAGCCTCGTATACGAGAGAAAGGATCCTTTTGAAAACAGAAGTGGGAAAAAACTATCAAAAAACCAGAAGGAAAGCCTAGTTTTCTCTTTGGTAAATACTCTTGGAGTTGTTACAATTACATACCAAGAATACATGGGAAAGTAATAGCAATATGAATGGAAAGAAACCTGTGACAATTAAACTAATAGAGAGTTTTAACTTCTAATTTATCAGTTACCCAAAACTCAACTTCAAGTTGAGAAATCTAACTTCTAATCCATTTATCAGGGGGAAACATGTATCTTCTGTTCTTCTCTCTTTTGGGTCCTAAAGTTAGGATCTGGAAATTACCATTATAGGAAGCTTCAGTCTCTATACATTTCTAGTGTTCAGATTTTATTAGAAACGGATGGTTTACACATATGTTGAGTACTGAAAAGAATATTTGGATTTCACTGGGTGAAAGAAATAAGACTATAAGTATGTTTTTAAGCACTTTGCTAGAGCCCCAAGATCTAGACAATAGATTTTCTTAACAATGAAAAAATTAGTATAACCTTTTATTTCAATTTCTTTTTCTCATTTTTTGGAGGGGGATGGGGGAGAGGACATATAATGCCTTAAACGGTTCTGCAATGACCATACCTCATTTAGTTGTCTTTTTATATAGTTTTATATTGCAATTCCCCCTTTATGTAATGATTTTACCACATTCAAAAAATAATACAAAAACTTATAAAGTGCTACTTCCATAATTTCAATTTAAGGGATTTTAACTCAAAGGCCTTTACAGAAACAACAAATCAGCAAAGCGGAAAAGTGTTGCATATTGGAGTGCAACTTGGGCAGGCTCAGATTGAGCGTTTGTTAAATTTTGTATGCATCTGGGCCTGATTCAATGTAAATTCTTCAACTGAGGTACGTAACTTGCACCACTAGTGCAGAACCCTAAGTTCTCTGTTCTAATTAATGACACTGCATCTGGCTTATTAAAGAGCTCTAGTCCACCATCCCCCTTTTATTCATTTGTGTGGTTGAGGTTCTAATGGTGCTTACTAGAATGCCTCACAAACACAGCTTAAAGTATTTATTTGGGACGTTAGGCTGGTTCAAGGAGGCCTCAAGTTTGAACATAAACTTCATAAATAGAAAAACCAATCGACCTAATTGGGTAGGTTGAGAACATTCAGAATCTAGTGGAAGTTTTGGGCTGCAACATTGAAATTTTCCAATAGATGAAAACTAACCAGCAATACATACTTTGTTTAACCAATGAAAAAAAAAACAGAAAAAGAAAAGAGAATCAGTGCAAGAGAAGAAGAGAAAAAGAGAGAAGGAGAAGAATCAATCGTACTCTCTCTCCAGCTCCAATTACTTTTATTAAACCTGATTAGAAACATTGGAAGAATTACATGAATACTTTTAGTAGGGCAGCTGCTTATAAACTTAAAGAAAAAAAGGTTAACAGGCCCATGAGTATAAAGGCCTATTAACACAAAAAATAATAAACATAAAACTGAAATAAACCAAGGCCCATCCAGCCCAATCTACACTCCCCCTCAAGCTGAGCATAGATGTCAATCATGCCCAGCTTGTTTACATACTACTGCAATTTAGCTTTAGGAACTCCTTTAGTAAGTACACCAGATAGCTGCTCTTTAGATGCAAATAAAGGGTAGGCAAACTTCTCCAGATGCCACCCTCTTTCTAATGAAGTGTCTGTCAACCTCAATATGTTTCACTCGGTCATGTTGGATAGGATTGTGTGCTATGTTAATGGTCGCCTGATTGCCACAATACAACATTAATGGCTTGTCATATTCACCCATCTCTTCCATTAGAGAACGTAACCACAATAGCTCATGTACACCATGTGCCATGGCTTTGTATTCTGCCTTAGCTAAAGGCCTAGCCACTACTGACTGTTTCTTGCTCCTCCAAGAAACCAAATCTCCAGTTACCATAGTACAATACCCAAATGTAGATCTCCTAACATCAATACATCCTATTCAGTCTGCATCTCTATATGTTCCCAGCTTCTTGTCACCATGCTTTGCAAAAGGATACCTTTTCCTGGTGTACCCTTCAAGTAACACAAAATTCTCTCTACCGCAACCATATGTGTATCTCTAGGGGCATGCATAAACTGGCTAATGACACTAATAGCATAAGAAATGTAGGGTGAGTCATGCATAGGTACAACAACTTCCCAAGCAACCTTTGGAACACTCCCATATCCTCCCTCAAGTAACTTTCCACCAGAAGCTAAGAACTTATGATTCAAATCAATAGGTGTGGCAATTGGTTTTATCCCAAGTTTTCCTATTTCAGTAAGCAAGTCAAGCGCATACTTACATTGGGAGATGAAGATGCCATTTTTGGATCTAACAACTTCAATTCCCAAGAAATATCTCAGTTCTCCTAAATATTTAATTTCAAACTCAGCATTAAAGAAGTGCTAAGGCTGTTGTAATAACAGCACCCCCCCCACACGTGCACGCAAGAATTTGGTAGGGACATGTGTGAGGCAAATAAAACGTTTCTGGCTACTTCAACAATATGATAGTTTTTTTCGTTCAACTCCATTTTGTTGTGAAGTGCGTAAACAAGAACTTTGATGAATAACCCCAATCATCAAGATAAGAAGCAAGACTTTTCTCAAAATATTCCTTTGAAACAACTAATACCGACCTCAATAGGATTGCTCCTTGTAGGATCCCCAAAAACATGTTCTACTTGGATTGATCTCTATAAGGATAAAAAAGGCTCCCTTCAAGCCTCGAGCACCAGGTTAGAACCTCCTCTGGGACCCTTAATTCAAAAATCTCAAGTTAGCTAGGGATTCGAGCAAAAAATCCAAGAATTGTCTTGGCCACTAATCTGATTGTCTCTTTTCTCCTGAAATCCTCTACTAACTGGGCCGAATATCTTATTTAATCAGTGAACCATTCAATTCTCCACCACATTGTGTACATAGTTTTCAAGGTGCCAAGGTGAGGCTAGGCGACAGGGGGTGCCTTGTTGCCTAAGTGGGCACCTAGGTGTCACCTAGGTGATGGATTTTTTCTAAGTAAAAAACATATATCCTCGGCTAGTTCCCTAGGTACCATAAGAAGAAGAAGAAGAAATTAAGAAGAAAATGTGTTGATTAGACAAAATTTTAAGACCTGCCTTATTGGTTTGGGCTTTGAAATCTTTGAGGGTTCAATACAGCATTTAGCAATGTCTGTGTTGATTAAACCCTAACAAATAAGAAAACAATAAGAATAAATTAGTATAAAAACACACACAATGAATGTTCTGGTTTAATAATGTTTATTTTATAATTATAATCTCAAAAAATCAAGAATGTAAAACTATTTTACAATACAATGTACAAAACTGCTTGGCAATTAGGTGAGGCAAGCCTCCAAGGGCGCCTTGTCGCCTAGGCATCACCTTGAAAACTATGACTGTGTATGGGATTAAAAAGAAAAGAAAAAAGAGTAGTTATACTGCTCTAAAGCCAAGATGAAAACTAACCTGCAATAGATTCTTTGTTTAATCAATGAAACCAAGCAAAAGAAAGAGAATCAGTGCAAAAGAAGAAGAGCAGGAGAAGGAGAAGAGAAGGGTCAATCATACTCTCTCTCCAGCCCCAATTACTTTTATTAAACTTGATTAGAAACATTACTGGGGGGGGGGGGGGGGGGAGGGAGTACATGAATACCCTTAATAAGGCGGCTGCTTATAAACTTAAAGAAAAAAGGCTAACAAGACCATAAGTATAAAGGCCCATTAACACAAAAAATAATAAACATGAGACTGAAATAAACTAAGGCCTATCTGGCCCAATATTTTTACACCAATCAGCTACTTGGGCTATCTCTTAGTGCCAAGTCCACTTCTACCTCAACATGGAATCCAATAGTAGAAAGGTTTGAGAAACGACTATCTTCATGGAAATCAAAGTATCTCCAGAGGTGGGAGGAGAATGTTAATAAAAAGTACTCTATACAACTTACTGGCATATTATTTTCATTTTTTCCTATTCCATCAAAGGTGGCAAAAAGGCTTGAAAGGATTCAAACGGAGTTTTTGTGGAAAGGTTGAAGGGAAGGGAGGAAAGTGCATTTGGTAAATTGTAATCAAATAACACAATCTCAAGGAAGCAGGATTAGGAATTAAAAAAAATTAAGAGTAATGAAAACATCCTTTTGGAGGTTTGGTGAAGAAAGGGACAGTTGGTGGAGGAGTTTGATTTCAAAGAACTATGGATACAGGTCGATAGTGTAGGACCCAGGCCTATGTTCTTCCAGTTCCTATGGATGTTCTGTTTGGAGGGTCATTAAGAAGGTTTATGAATCCTTTTTTTCTTGATCAATAAAGGTTTATGAATCTTTCATCAAAGGAGTTTCCTATAAGGTAGGAAATGGTAAGTAGTTAAGGTTCTGGAATGGATTCATAGTGTGGCCAAAGATCTTTAGCCAAGGTTTTTCCAAACTTCTACTTCATTGCAGAAGATAGAGGTAAAAGTGGCACAATGGAAGCAATATCACTTGGATGCCAAAATCTCACAGGAATTTTGAGATAGGAAGTGCAGCCAATCTATTGCTCTTGCTTCAAGGTAGCAAGATAAACATGGAGAGGAAAGACTAAAGAGTACGGAAGTGGGATGCAAGGGCTGTTTCTCTGTGAAATCTTTTGCCAAGAACCTCATGGAGACTAGAAATACAAGTTCCCCGTCCAAAGTTGTGTGGGTGTTTGCTGTCCTGTAAAACGATTCCTTTTCTAGTGTAGTTAGTGGCCTCAGTTAAGTGCCAAACTAAGGACGGATTGATCACCAGTGAGGAGATAAATAACTATTAGGTTCTCTGAAGTAAATCACAAGTATTGATTCTTTTCAGGAATGCTTCCCAACAAAAGCTCCCAATCCTAGGTGGAATGGGTTTGCACCAAACTTCCTTAACGGGGAAAGACTATCTGAGATTATCATTTGGTGGAGACAAGGCTTTGAAGAAGGATGCACAGGACAAAAGAGTCCAAAGCCTACTATTAGGTTTTGTGGGGACTAAATAGACCCCCTCAAGAAAGCTTAAGAGAGTCAAGGTACTATTTAACTCTGAATCCCTAATGGCTCTTCTCAAATGCAAATTCCACCCTAACCTTGAACTTACATGTAAAGGTACAAAAAAAGTGGAGATAGGCTCGTTCTTCGAATTAGACAAGGCAAAAAGGGATGGAAACTGTTCCTTCAAGGGGGAATCCCCAATCCAGACTTGTTCCCAAAATTTAATGAGGTTACCAAGTGCAAATCATACCTGGTTTGGGGCCAAAAAAGAAGCAGAATAGTTTGGATGGCCTTCCGTGGAGAAGCCATTGTGGTCCTAGCCGTAATTCCAGCTTCCCATCCATTATCCACAAGGCCATGAATACTAGTCACTTTCTTGGCCCACACTTCCTCTTCTGAATATCCCCTAGGCGGGACCTCCACACTTCTTACTTATACTGACAAATTTCCACCTAACCCTATGATCCTTTTTCTCCTCCCCTAGCTCCCAAAGAAAATCTCTCATTAACTTCTCTAATCTCCTAAATATCCTTTTCGACACTTTGAAAACTGACAGAAAGTAGACCAGCAAATTCACTAAAGTGGATTTAATCAATGTGACTCTCCCCCCAAGAGACAAATAATTTATCTTCCAAGAAGCTAGTCTCTTTTCAAATCTTTCTACAATCAGGTCCCAAAAATTTCATTTCATAGGGTTTACCCCTATCCCCTAGGGGCAAATCTAAATACTTCAAATGGCCAATTGGATACCATACACCCTAGGAGACCTACATGCTCTACCATCTCCCCCTCCAAATTTATTCCTACCATATACAACTTTTTCAAAATTCACCTTTAGGTTCAACATTTTCTCAAAAAGTTGTACAGTCAGTTTTAAATTTCTAATCCAACTCAAATCACCACCTTTGGAAAAAAAAACGTAAAAGAAAATAAAAAACACTGCATCATCCACAAATTGCAAGTGAGTAATTGGTACCCCATCCCTTCCCACTCTCCATCCTCTTACTTGATTCCTAGAATCTACTCTAGTAACTAGTCTTCCCAAAATATCTTCTATCAAGGAAAACAGGAATGGAGAGAGAGGGCCTCCTTGCCTTATACCCCTCAAGGCCAAGAAAAAATTCACCAGTGTCCCATTTACTAGGATAGAATAATGACAAGTTCTAACATACCCCATCACCCACTTTTACCATTTGTCTCCAAACCCAAAATTCACCATCACCTCAAGCAAAAAAGGACCAACCCATCAGACAATAAGCTTTTTCCAAATCAAGTTTGCACACCACTCCTTTCTTTCCAGACTTTTTGAAATCCTCCACACTTTCATTTGCTATTAAGATTCGATCAGTTATTTGTCTTCCTTCCACAAAGGTTACTTGATTCAGTGCAATAATAGTAGGGAGGACTCCTAATCCTATGAGACAACATTTTCGCTATAACCTTATACAAACTATTCACCAAGCTTATTGGTCTAAAATCTCTAGGATGGGCAGCATTTGTCTTTTTAGGGATCAAAGCCACAAAGGTGGAGCTCAACCCTAGATTAATTATTCCCCTTTTGTAAAATTCATCAAAAACCCCCCAAAATGTCCTCATGTCATTGTAAAACCACCTGGCACTGGAGCTTTTGATCGGTCCATAGAAAATACTGCCTCTTTAATTTCTTCCAATTCAAACTTTCTTTCTAACCACTCCCTAGCCTCTGATTATAACTTAGGTCATCCTAGCCCTTCAACCCACATTCTAACATTTAATGATCTTCTAAAGATTGACCTAAAGTGGTTTGTGAAGGCCCCAACAACCTCATTATGTTGGGTAATAGTAAAGCCCTTTACTTTTAGCTTAGAACAAAGTTTTTCCTTCTCCCATTTTCTAGAGCATGAAAAAAATTTTGTATTCCTAGTCATCAAAAAAAAAAAAGGGAAAAAAATTGTATTCCTATCCCCCTCTTTAATCCATTTGCATCTTGGTTTTTCCTTCAGCATTTTTTTTTTTGTACAAAAGCTCTCAAGAGGGGATGCTAAAGAAAATGATGGGCAGACTTGGCTCATCAATATTAGTAGAAGAGTTCATGCAGTATAATGCCCATGAGTTCTTAGATGGGCAGAGTTGGTTTGAGATTGTTGGGGAGAGCTGGTTTCTGTAAATTGTTCTGATATATGTTGGCTATTGTAGTTCTGTATTAACAGTACCTTACTGTACTCTATGAGTGTCAATCATTTCAACTCTCTATGCAATTCTGCTTTTATCAATAAACAAATTTACTTTACCTTTCTTAAAAAAGGGTTTTGCAGAATTAGATGAAAGGGAAGAGTCATGACAAATATACTGTTACCAATCAATAGGTACAATTGAATATATTTGCCTGGAAACTTGTCATTTTTTGGTGGCTTGGAATTATAGTGAAAGAGTTGAATGATATTATATTTCAAAAGTTCTTAATCAAAATTCCCAATCACACTTTAAACGTTAGTTGAGGACCTTAATTCATAATTTTTTTTTTCAGTGTAGGCATCCTCTTTGTTAAATTATAAATAATATTTGGTTTAAAGATAGTTCTTAACAATCCGAGTCATTTGTTCCTGCCGCGGCCATTAAAGTTCCAAAATTGAAGCCAACAGGACTAAAATAAATGAAAAAGGAAAGAACAAAAAATCCCATCTTGCAGGAAGTGCAGAATTTCAAATTTTACGATAGCTAGATTTATATGTTTTGGTAAAGATAAGATGAATTGATTCTGATGAAAATTCATGAAAAAACATGTAAAAATATTGGTTAAGGGTGAGAGAACATTAAGTAAAAGCACAGAGAAAGTTCGCAGAAAGGGTTGAAGGGAATGAAGCCCACCTCGTAATCGTCCATGAACACAACTCTTAACCCGCTGTCCTTCGCTTCCTTCAGGTTCAGACGAATTCCTGCTCTCCGTCTCTCTCTATTTCAGAATTCAGAATCAGCATTTCAGATCATATGTGCTGAAACGGATCCGGGCCGGGCCTAAACTTAAGCCAAGGCCCAAGCCCGGAAAATTTCGGCCCAAGCCCACGCCTTCACCATTACCGCCAAAATTTGGCGGTTGTTAGAAAATTTCAAATTTTCAGTAAATTTCAAACTGGTTCGTTCAAAATCCTCCGCCTCCTCCCTCCCCAAATCAGTCTCAATCCTTCCTCAAGATCTTTACAATATTTTTCTTTTCGAAAGCAGGATACCCAGTTGAGAAATCATGGTGAGGGAACGGAGGGTCGATTCATTCTATACACGATTGCGAGAGGCCGCTTCCGCTTCAGCTTTAGCTTCCTCCTCTCCTCTGTTGATATTTCCGTCGACATCCGACGTAGACTCTCTCTGCGCCCTGAAGATCATATTCCATGTTTTGGAGTCTGATTCCGTCCGCTACGCTTGCTATCCGGTCTCTTCCTTCAAGGAAATTCACAAGTATGCAGGCCCCGATCTCTGTGCTTCCTCTAGTAAGCCTATCTCTATCCTACTCATCAATTGGGGATGCCAGAGGGACCTTCGACGGGTTCTGAATTTAGGGCCGGCGGCACAGGTTTTCGTCGTTGATAGTCATCGTCCTATTCATCTCCACAATCTCAGTGAGCAGAATGATCGGGTAATTGTTCTCTACACTCAGGATGATGAGCAGCAGGCTGATTTGGCCTATGACTTTGATGTCTCCACCGTGGCGAATGCATCGGATTTGAACAGTGATGATGAGATGGAGAGGAATTCTGATAGCGAAGACGACAGTGACAGTGAAAGTGAGGATGAAGATGGTTCTGGATCTCGGAAACGAAGAAGGGTCTCTGATGAAACAGAAGAAGATCCGGTTAAGCTTTTCAGGAAGCTGAAAAAGGAGTATTACAACATGGGTACCTTCCATGGGAGGCCTTCTGGCCTTCTGATGTTCGATCTATCTCATTCACTTAGAAAGAACACAAATGAGTTACTCTGGCTAGCTTGTGTCTCCTTGACTGATCAGTTCGTCCACGAAAGACTTACCAATGAGAGATACCAAGCTGGGGTTATGGAGCTTGAACAGCACATCAACAGCTCAGGGAATTTGGATGCAATTACTTCTGTGACTCTCAAAGATGGGACCAAGATCCGGGCTCCAGATGCCTCGAGAATTGCATACGAGGATGAGCCAAGGCTGATGTTATTGCGGGAGTGGAACTTGTTTGATTCAATGCTCTGCTCTTCCTACATAGCAACGAAACTGAAGACTTGGAGTGATAATGGGTTGAAGAAGCTCAAGCTTCTTCTAGCCAGGATGGGATTTGCTCTTGTTGACTGCCAACAGAAGTTCCAGTACATGAACATTGAAGTGAAAAGGAAAATGAAAGATGAGTTTGAGCGATTTCTTCCAGAATATGGACTCACAGAGTTTTATTACCGAAGTTTCTTACGATTACATGGGTATAGCTCAAAGGTATCTGCAGCTGATGTCGTTTATGGTGTTACTGCATTGCTTGAATCATTCGTGAAATCCGATGGCTCCTGTGCTTCTGAACAGTTTGGTGTAGCCTATGATGCCTTATCCTTGAGTAATCTTGATAAACTGAGAACGGGGATGCAGAATGCGATTATGATACAGAGAGCCATCCTAAGACAAGGAAGTGCTGCCATAACCAAGAGCGGTTCCATAAGGAGTGGGAGAAAATTCAGGTGGTTGAAGCTTGAAGATGCTGCTGACACAAAGCTGTTGGGATATCCACAAGCCTTGACCAAATTCTGTTATTTCTTGATGGATGCTCTGCGGGAGAAAGGTGCAAAAATGAAGCCTCTGATCTGTGCTTGCTTAACCCAGGAAGCCAACAAGGTTTTGATTGTTGGGGTATGCGGCAAGCCACGTCTTGGAGCCGTTCAAGGGAATGCATTTGGAGTTGCATTCAGAGCTGCAGCAGAGGAGATTGGAGCAGAGTTCTTCCATGAGTTGTTTGAGTCGTCTTGGATAGTCTTGGATGCTGTTGCTGTTAATTCTTTTATGATTAGAATAACTGAGAAACTTTGATGTAAGTGATTTTTTTTCTGTTCTTATGCAAGTATGTAATTGACCACAATACATTGATCTAGTTCCTTGATTTCTCTTAGTTTGTATTTGAAGTGGGAATTCAATTTCTCGTTACTGGTGTAATGTAAGTTATGGCAACAGAAATTAATAACATGGTTGGAACTCCGTTTATCTGACTATCACTAAAATTGGCATTGTCCTCAGATGTTTGTAAATGACAATCCTTTTTTTATATATGTGAGTTGTCTATTTACAAGATCAATTATCTCTTCTTGTGTCTGTTAGATGTTTTTGAATTGATAAAATCATAAAATCTACTTCTAGTTTTTTTTTTTTTTAATTTTGATATCCCAAGTATTATATGTTTTTTTTTTTTTTTGCTTTAGCTTCAAAACAAAAGATTAGTATCATTTATTATACATTTTAATTAAAGTTTCTTTAATAAAAGTCTTCTGTTATTGGTCAAAAAAAGATTAAAATATCTTAGAAAGATTAAAAATAGAGTTTCCAAATCATTCTGGCCCTCTGTTTGAAATGCACAAAATGTTAGGCTGTGCTTGGATAAGTTTTTACTTAGATGTTTTTTACTTTGGAAACCAGAGACATGAAGTTAAAGTACTTTGGCATTTGGTTGTGGTTATTTGTTTTTTCAAGTAAAAAACATGTAAAGCAAAAGTCGAAAAGCATTTGACAACTTTCTTCTTTTTGATAATATGCATTTGAAAATATAAATCCCAAATTTTGCACTTTTTTTTTAATCAAACCAAGATCATAGGTTTGAGACACCCAAATTCTAGGATTAGGAAAGAAAAATTCTATATGCTGGTGTGTGGCAATACTTTGCATGACTGAAAAGGGTACATGTGTATGTGCCACACAAATTATAGCATAAAGTATCATGTGCTTCTATGCGATGAATGTAGCAAAATTACCAGGATCTGAAATGGGTATATGTGTATGCGATGGCCAAATTAGAACAGAAGTACATGGATGTAACCAAACGCCCTATAGTGCTTTTCTGTTCTGGAAATCACACTTCCAAAACATGTTTTACCAAGAACTTACACAGTACTGAATACAATGTTTCTGCATTTGAGCTTCAAAAAAATGAAAGTGAAAGCTTATCCAAACACAACCAAAAACTTAACTTTTGGTTATACATTTTCCCTTCTCTACAATGACTACGCCAAATAATTAGCTTATTTTCAAATCCAATAAAACAATGGACCCACGCTACATGCTATTAACTCTCAATCTCTAATCTGATATCATAGCCTCTAGAGACCATCTGCGGAGAAATTTTCTAAATTTTCTTTTTGTTTCAGGTATTAGTCATTAGATAAACTCTTAGAAATACAAAATTTAGGAAAATTCTTGCAAACAAAATTCACTAAACTAAGGCTGTGTTTGCAAGTCTTTTTGTGATATCTTTCAGGCTTTTCAAGGCTCAAAAGACGGAAAATGCGTCTTCCCCGTTTGGCATTGGGAAGCTGGGTGGACTGAAGCTCGTGGAAGACCCAAAATGGCTAATTTCGGGAGGCTTAAACATTTGGTTGTTTTTCGATAGGGATCAGATTACTTCCTTCCATTTTCACTTGCAGCAAATTCTGAAGGAGCAAAGGAGAACCGGCCCCCTCCCATTTTTCAACAGGTATAATGCCATTTTTTGACGGGTATCTCCTCCATCCTGTTCATTCTCTCAACATATGATTAACCAATCCCTTTTTCTTTTTGGATCAAGAGAAAAAAAAAAAAAGAGCTTTTAATCACCAAATACACAGGTACAATTTACGTTCACAGGCTCTGGTTGTGACGATTTCAGTTGAATATTATTTGTTTTCTATAGCCCAATGTGGTTTGCATATACTTGTTATGGTTTAGAGCTTATGGTTTGTGTTTTCATTTTTGTAGTTTGGGGTTTTATTGGACTTTATTAACAGTTATGCTATCGGTTAATTGCCATTTTTTGTCTATTGCTAGGCATTGTTCAGACCACTCTATCGATCTAGCAAAGGTGTAGCTAAAATTCAAGTCTTCCGTTCTCATGCTCAAGGCACTTCCGTACTATACACATCTGGCATGATCAGTGCGTAGAACACGGCGAGTTGTTTCTGGTTTTCTTTTATAAATTGGGCAGTTCTGTGTTTATAGTTCCTATAGCATTCCAAATGACATATTGATCAATGTTTAGAAAAACATGTAATTTTCCAAATGAACATTTTGATGATTTGATCTTTGTTCTTTGGTATGGTTGGGTTCATAATGAAACGCTAAAATTGTTTGAAATTGAGTGAGTTCAACAAGACACCATTATACTATAGATCTAACCTGTAACAGGTTTTTTCTCATCCGATGTCTCAGATTTCATGTCTTCAAGAGGTTAGTGCATTTATCATTTTATAGTGTGATCATAAACCTTTTTCCTGGATCATTTCACCCTTTTCCACCACGATGTTTTTTCAATGGATAAGGAACAAATTTATATAAATAGCATATGTTTTGTACAAAAAAGTTAATTTAAATTAATTCCTCATAATATTGATCCAATGTCTGAAATTGCATTGCAGCATATACAGGTCCCTTCGAGCTCCAAAAATGATAAGTATTTGAACAACTTTGAAGTGATTATACACAGTTGCATTAGACAATATTCAACAACAGGTCTCTTGGATGTGGTTAACAGAAATCAATGAAGAAATCTATGATGCAATAAAGGGGACATGAAGTATTAGTCCACATGCTACATGCACATGGTTAGTTGGTCACTAGTGTGAAGGAGAGTGTGAACAGTGGATAAACCAATAAAGGGGTCATTAGTTCGAAGAAGAATGTGAACAATGGAGAAGTCTGTTGCAACAAAGGGGGCATGAAGTATTAGTAGCTGTGGTTTACAACAAAACCAGGTCAAACAGATTAACTTCCACTTTTCATTGAACAAAGTGCAAAAGACCTTAGGCAAATTTGAAACCTTACATTGGGGTTGTCTATGTGTTGGATTGGTTAACCACCTAATTATGTTCTAGATTCGGATTCAATTGTATTTGTATTATGATCTAGGTTTTCACCTGAGTGAATTCCGCCTATTGAACCTGGGGCTGATCACTGTGGAGCTGTAATGTTGGCCCTTGGATTGCAAGTTGCCTTCAGAGTTTTGACTCTATTAACTAGGCTTCAGAACTTGGTCAAATCTCCATGAGTTACAATTCAAAAATTTCCCCAATATTATATTATTAGCAATTTATCCTAATGTTGATTGTGGAGGGTTCATATCCATTATGTAGAATTTTCATTTATTCATTTATTTTGATATTCTAGTGTATTAAAAATATTTTCCTTGATTTTAGACCATTGGATTGCTATTTTCCTTATTTCTAGCTATAAGAAGCCAGGATCAAACATTGAGATAGAAAGCTGTTAGCATCTTTCTATGAATAGCAGGTAAGTTATGCGTTCATATGAAGTTATGCCATAAGAATATTATTTCCTTCTAATGGAAACAAATCAGCTTTTTTAACTAACATAAGAACAAGTTAATGGATAATGGTTAACAATGTTCTATTTTTTTAGGATCAGAATAAATGTTTGTAGTTTTAGGTTATTTCTCAATAAATCAATCAAAGTAATGAACCCGAAACATATTTCATTGGTGTTGTGAGTTGTGACATTAACAGAGGTTTTCAATAGTGATTAGTTTTCAATTGGTTGTTTCTTTGTAGCGATGAGTTACTCTTGTAGTTTTAGGTGCTCTTTGATGCCTGTTGCAAGACAATCATAGAATTATGCCATATCCAAGTGTGCAACATATTTTATGCCATAAATTAGCAATTAGCGGGGTCTTGTGCAATGCACAGAAAATTCAGAAAGTTTGTTAATTTCATTAATTGATAATTTGAAAGATTTCAGGTTTTTTTAGGGAATGCTTTAAAATTGTTACTTGATGGAGAGCTACACAACGGGGGGGGGGGGATCATTCAATTCTAGTGCAAGAATTGACACATATCGGCCCATATCAGCCAATGTTAGGGTTTAAAGTATTGATACGTATTGTGCCGGTGGCTTCTTGTAGGGGCGTATCAGGGTTCTAACCGGTTCGGGGGGTGGAGAAGCCTCAAACTGGCCCCCTTCAACTGGTTTTGAAAAAAAAAACACTTCATATCGCCCAATATGCCCCCCATTGGCATATCAAGTGTATCGATATTTTGAACCTTGCAATTTGTATCGTTTCGGAAGCACCCCCAATACACCCCTATAGAGGGTGTATTGGGGTTCTAACTGGTTCAGGGGGTGGAGTCTTAAACCAGCCCCTTGAATTGGTTTTGAAAAAAATAAAAAATAAAAAAAGTAAAAAATGTATTGATATGCACCTACCGGCGTATTGGGCGTAATAATATTTAGAACCTTGGGATAAACTAAACGTATGCACGCAATTGAGCAGCTTATCCAAGGCAGCTGGCGCAAGTTATTGTAAAGACTTGGTATTGTGTTTATCTTAGGGGTTATAGCAGTTAAAGGCAACTTTTGGCCCTTAATATTTATAAAAGTAATATATTTAAAAAAAATTCAAAAATGGATTAACTTTTTAAAAATAATATTAGTTAAGGGCAAAAACATTGTTCATTTTCTTCCTCTTGCAATCCATTCACCAGTGTTGTCTCCCGCCGTTGCCTGCCGTCGCTTCTAACAATGCCTCCGCCCATCTCTACCACCTCCACCTCTGCCTCAGACAACGTTGCTAGAGGTGGGCGGAGGCAGAGGCTGCGGCGGGGCTGGTGGTCATTCCTCTGCCCAACGCCACCACCCCTGCCTTCGTCTCTAGCAACGTTGCTAGAGATGAAGGTGGAGGTGTTGCCGGAAGCAGCGGACGACTGTTACGGTCTGACACAGGCTTAACATTGCCTACCCTTGGTAGGCTTACGTTAAGGGACATCACCATCATTTTTTTCTATAAGATTTTTGGGAGAATTGATGTTATCTTCACGCAGACCACCAAAAGCTTAACGTACTCTTTGAGGAGGGGTGGTCGACCTCCTTGGGTGCCTAACCTTGGCACTCCTAGATCAACTTCCCTTGTGGGGCGGCCCTGGTTAATGGCTAGCATGGCGACCAGGGTTCCTTATGGGTGCACACTTGCTCATGGGGACAGTGCATGGACCGGCACTACGCTACCGACACTCAAGGGAGGCTTGGCATGCGGGCCTGGCTCAAGCCTGGCCCTTCACCACACTAGCCCCTTGCCCAAGCTGAGTGAGCTACCCCATTGCCTCTAGCGCATGGGTGTGTTTCGGCTCAAGTGGTTGCCTCTCAACATGGCACACCAGTGCCCATCATCATCGGCATACGGGAGACCCTTCACATTGGTGCCAAGTCACCTCTTCGGTGCACAGTCACCTCACATCATGGCCGTCCCCCTTTAGCATGTAAGTGGCACCTCCCATGGACCGGACAGAGCTAGCCGAGTGCCTTGGCCATGCGACTAGAGGTCATGATCCAGTGCTAGTGACCTTGGTGGAGCCATCTCATCGGGCAACTCCTAGCCTCCAAGCACACAAAGGCTTGTCCTAGCCTACCTTGGCCTGGACGCCGCACGGGTTTCTTCTGCTATAGAACTACCCCCGTGATAGTTGGTATCGGAGCGAGCTAGCAATTGTTGTCGCAGTTGTCATAGCAGATTAGCCCAAAGCCAGTTGAAGCGGTAATCTCGGCAAGCAGCACATTGTGGGGTGCGGTCCCTAGGCACTTCCACCCAGGATCAAGCAGAATTCGGATCAGGCCTGGCAAGAGGCCATTCATTGTTCATGTCCCCATTCCAATGACCCTAAAACAGCTATCCTTGCGGGGGCAGACGTATTGGTTGCTGTGCTTATGCGGGGCAGACACGTGAGCCTTTTCATGGAAGGCATATTGTGGCAGTTTGAGTGGGGGAGCGGCATGCTTCCTCACGGACATCAGTTGTTGTTCATTTTGGTGAGGTGTTGGGCGGTGCGCCTACATCTTGGTTTCATGACAAATGAGCCATTGTTCCGTAGCTTTGTTTGAGGCACTACTAAGGCGGGGACAACAGTTTGAAATTGGTTGGTGTCGACGATTGGTCAAGGAATATCACTGAAGTGGCAGTTTTGCATCAAACGGGTCCTCGGTTGAAGCACAATACATTGGAATGATAGAAATGTGGGTACACTAGCCATTGGAGCATGGCGGCCCTACACCGGCAAAGTATCAGATGGACATGCTCAGTTCAAACAGGTGGATCACTTGTAGCAGCAATAGCTCATCACAAGGCGAGTGCATGTTCGGCAACATCATAGGTAAAAGTTGCCACCACTCGCACACATTGCAGTTAGGTCTCCTTGAGGCAGTATCACATTGGGGCCCCCTCAGAGCGAAGAGGTAGCTTGAGTCGGCGATGCGAAGTGTAGTTTCAAGGTCCAAGAGATAATAAGTTATGGCTAGGTTTGAGTAACCCGAGTCGGCAAGGTGAAGTCTGCAGGCCAGCATGGTGAAAGGGTACCCAGGACACATCGCCATCTTGAGGAGTAGACTTATCAGCGTGTTCGGTAGCACCACCGAAAATCTACCAAGAAGACGGTCGAGCCTTGAAGTAAAGATGATACATGGGACGGACCTCTGCGAAGCACCACACACAATTTCTTCGAGGGACCTTCTTTCACAATTCAACGGCATAGCCATTGCGCGGTTTGAGTAACCTTAACATAGGGAGTGAAGTCCAAGCAGGCCGGCATGGTGAAATGGTTCTGTCCCCATAAATGGACACCAATATAGGCAAGACCCGAGCTAGCCAGATGAGCCCTGGAACTGGCAAGGAAGTGAATGGCGCGGGACATAGATGCCCATTCACAAGAAGACCATTGTCGAGGTCGACAATGGATTGAGTGGGGGAGCCTGTTACAGTCTGACACAGGCTTAGCCTTGCCTACGCTTGGCAGGCTTACGTTAAGGGACATCACCGTCATTTTTGCTTGTAAGATTTTCGGGAGAATTAATGTAATCTTCAGGCAAACCACCAAGAGCTTAACGTACTCTTTGAGGAGGGGTGGTCGACCTCCTTGGGTGCCTAACCTTGGCACTCCTAGACCAGCTTCCCTTGCGGGGTGGCCCTGGTTAATGGCTAGCATGGCTACCAAGGTTCTCATGGGTGCACACTTGCTCATGGGGATAGTGCATGGACCAACACTGCGCTACCAACACTCAAGGGAGGCTTGGCATGCGGGCCTAGTTCAAGCATGACCCTTTACCACACCAAACCCTTTCCCAAGCTGAGCGAGCTACCCCGTTGCCTCTAGTGCACGGGTGTGTTCTGGCCCAAGCGGTTGCCTCTTAACATGGCACACCGGTGCCCATCATCATCGGCATATAGGAGACCCTTCACATCGGTGCCAAGTCACTTCTTCGACGCACAATCGCCTCACATCATGGCCGTCCCCCTTTAGCACGTAAGTGGTGCCTCCCATGGACCGGCCAGAGCTAGCCAAGTGCCCCGACTATGCGACTAGAGGTCATGATCCAATGCTACTGACGTTGGTGGAGCCATCTCATCGGGCAACTCCTAGCCTCGAAGCACATAAAGGCTTGTCCTGGAAGCCGCACGGGTTTCTTCCACTGTAGAACTACCCCCGTGACACGGCGGCGCCAATGAATGAATTGCAAGAGGAAGAAGATGAATAATGTTTTTGCCATTAACTGATATTATTTTTAAAAAGTTAACCCATTTTTGAAAATTTTTTAAATATATTACTTTTATTGATATTAAGGGCCAAAAGTTGCCCTTAATTGTTACAGATTGTAGTTGGTCACAATGTGATTTTTAATCACATCAGTGGGAGGGCAACTGCATTTCGTGGCTGAATCCAAAATTTTTCCTTGTAGATGTTCTCAATGTATAGCCGCAATTGTAGATGCAAAGGGATCAGATTGAATTCAAATCAGGGTATATCTCAATCTGATCTAATAGTAGAATCTGAATCCAATCCGATCTGATTTGAATTATGAAAAATTTAATAAATTATTAAAAGAAAAACATAAAAATTATATAAAAAACAAAAAATATAAATATTTATTCAACTATTTTCATATATATATATATATATATATATATATATATATATAAAACATGTCCTTTATAAAAAAAAGTTTACAAAAAAATGCAATATAAATATATTTATTAATAAAAACATTAATAAATATATATGTCTTTTTATAAGTAAATATATTTATAAATATATAGATGGGATTGAATAGGGTTGAATCGAATCCAATCCAATCCGAAAATCTAAAAAAAGGCTATCCAAATCCGACAAAATAGGACCAGATTCGGATCATCATCCGATCCATCTGCACCCCTAGCAATGAGATGGATGAGGAGGATTCTGCAAGAAGGAAATCAGGTCTCTTGGTGGCTTCTCTCTCCTCCGTGTTGGGCGCCACCTCTTCCATCCATTGTAGCCCCTCTTGGGAGGTAAGTCGAGATCTCATAGGTCTGTTGATTTCTGTTGTCTGTTCTTTTTAGTCTTGCTGTCCGTTTGTCTGCAGTAGTCTCCTGTATGCCTTGCTCTATCTCAGTAATGAAATTTCCTGTTACCAAAAAAAAATTCCCACTGTACACATCTGTATTCAAAGCTTATTTGGCCTATTTAGAAATAAGCTTTAAATTCACCTTTTCAATACTTTGAAACCCTATAAAAGTTTTCACCCAAAAAAAAACTTACAAAAGAAAAAACCATGAAACCCTAAATAGGCACTTGTCCATACATTCATTGTGGTTATTTGTGGTTAAACCCAAAAATCATAAACATTGGTACACTGTTCTGTCCAATTAACATGATCGCATCAAAATTTGTCAATTTACCACGCCCCAGCAGTGCTAATATACAAGTGAAATGAATAAATACAATCAATATTTCCCTAAAAAGAATTTTGAATTACTCTGCAAAATTTGTTCTTTTCTTTTATAACTATGCAAAATTTGTTCTGGTGGTAGTGGTCTAGTATGAAGGTAGTCAATATGAAGACCAAAACAAAATGATCACTCCCTTTCGACATCCAAAAAATTGCTTCTGCTTCTGTTAAATAGGCCGGCTACAGTGCAGCACTGACGGTCCACAAGAAAAAAAATGCACATAGGGACCACAAACATCAAAATCTTCGGTTCAACTGCTCTTAAGCTGCTCTGAAGCTCTGGGACAAAACCTCATAAAACCTCTTTTGCTGCGTTCAAGAAAGAGTAAAAAGGGAGGAAAAAAGAAAACAAAGAAAAAGAATCAAGGCTTCCATAAAATCCACGCACTTTGGAGGCATAGCTAGCAGGCAAAATAAGATAATTCATCATACCTCCCGCGAGACAGATGGAGATATTTTCTTCAATGCATGCTCAAAATGAGCTGACTTAATGGTCCATGACTTTGCATCTGAGCTGCACTGGCCTAACGTCTGTTTCTCTTCCAGAGCAGCCATGGCAGCTTCGTTCATCTAGCAGAAGACAAAAGAGAAAACATTAGTTAGGTAAGGCCATACAAACACTTCTCCAATTCCAATTTAAAAAATTATCTGGACCAGAAATTTTAGAGCAATATTATACACACCACTGCAGCAAGATCTGCCCCACTGAGATTTTCACAAGTCTCCTGTCGCCCCATAGCAAGCAAATCCACATCAGCATCAACAGGCTTTTTCCGAGCAAGAGCTTTTAAAATTAGTCCTCGTTCATCAGGATCAGGCAGAGGGACATAAAGAAGCTTCCCAAACCTCCCTGGACGTAAGACAGCACGGTCCATCACCTCAGGTCTGTGAACATTGTCATGGAATATCAGGTGGGCATAGTAGAGATTGTGTAGTTGCCTATGTTGAGAAAACGAATTATGAGTGGTACCTGTTTGTCGCACCAATTATAAAAACACCCCGTCGCTGATCAGCACCATCTAGCTCAATGAGCAGCTACAGTTAAGCAGTTCACCCAATTTTAGACCAAGATACGTTAACACATAAGATAATGAACAGAACTGAAGATCATTAAACCTGGTTCAACAGCCGTTCAACAACCCATCCCCCTTCCTTTCCACGCATAGTTGTCAAAGCATCAACCTGCAAAAGTGAAGGGTTCCAAAATTTAAACATATTAAGCAAGACATTGGTGTAAGAATGAATTAAGACTTCCAATAAATGTTCAAGAGTAACCAGCAACCAGGTATCCTAAGGCCCTGAAAAGGTTAAGGGTAGAGAATATTTGTTTGTAGGAATAGAAAGGGAATGGTTATCCTTGCCATTTCAGGGCCGGGAAGTCTGAGGGTTGTTTTGAAGGAAGGGTCCAAAATCATATTCATGGCTGAGAAGCTCACTAGAGGGTGCATGTTTAGTGGCCAGATGAAATTAGGTGCTTAAAATTTAGGTGGTTGATTAAAAAAGAGGAATACTCATTATAATGAAGATAGATTAATAGTGGAAGAGCAATAGAAACCAAAGGAAGAAGTTAATGATTTAGCTTAAGGTGAGTGAGAACAAAGTTCCAACTTTCCACAGAATCAAGGATGAAAGGACAAGCATTTAAAGAGAGTTGATGATGGCTACTGGAAGTGCATGCTGGTTGGAGATTGGAGTTGGAGTTCAGGATTAGGAAACAGATACTTTGGCCTGTGAGAAGGGATGGCTCTTTTATTCATCCTTCACCGGTGTTTAGTGGGAAGATTTTTAAACTCAGACCCTAAAACCATGGAGGTGGAGAGATTGGCGAAATCAAAATGGGTATCTTGCAAGCAAGAAAACTGGGTGCAAGCGTATTCCTATTCAGTTTCAAAAACAGGGCGGAAGTTATCCATCAAAAAACAAAAGGTGGATGCTGAAAAGGTTTTGGAATGAGAAAAGATGGAGATCTCGAGATGCCGTGAACTAAGAATGGATAAATGGTATCGAAGAGTGGGCAAATCGCAAAACACAAAACTTATGTTTGGATTGAAGTTTTTGGGATACCTCTTCATGCATGGAGTACCCAGACATTCAAAGAAATAGGAAATGCATGTGGCAGATTTAAAAGATTTGATTTCCACAACAGTCCTAGGGAACAAGTCCAATTAGCAAGAATCTTGATAGAAACAGAGGATCCCAGCTCCGTTCCAACTTTACTTGATTTGATCTATGTGGAAGAGGAATGAGTTGAGGATTGTGATAGGTTGCTGTGATCCATCATTTAATAGATAACCAGATTGACACGGAAAAAAAAAAAGAGAGAGATGGAGGCTGAGAAGAAGACTAAGGTTTCACAGGGGCTCAAAGAATCTGAAAAGTCGAAGCCAATAGGGAAGGAGGAAGACGAAGGTTTGGGGAAGAACAACGGAATAGAAGTTTTTGGGAAAGATAGGGGCAATGAAGGAAAATCAGGATTCTTAAATCCAAGTGGACTTGGATTGAAGACCAATGGTGTTGGACCGAGCAACATTTCTAAGTTATGTGGGCCCATCATTAATTTAAATTGGGCTGGGCCAAACTCATCAAAAGAAAATGCTTGGGCCAAAGCCGCAAGTGGAGGATGACCTGATAGAAGAAAAGGAAAGGGGCTAAAGGTTTTGAGGGCTCCAACAGGTCAGAAAACAGAGATCAGAGGGAAAGGCGACTGCATCTGGTTTATCACTCAATACAAGTATAATCAGGATGAAGTGACTTAAGAAAATTGCAATGAAAAAGAGACTAATGATAAGAGGGTCCAGCATTGGGTGGATGGTGACAATGAGGAGATCAAGGATGACGAACAATAACAAGAAAAGGATATTCGAATTGATGATAGTAGGGAAGAAGACGACAACAGTGGTGCCATTGTTTAAAGGGATGGTGGAAACGGAAGGATGGTGTAGGATCTAGGAATTGAAAAGGAGTTGATTGACATGATTTTAAAATTTTAGTCATTCCTCTTTCCGATGACTACAAAGGTGAGTGTGTCCAACTTTATATATTTTGGAACTAATAACAGACATAAATCAGGAGAGGGGGAGGTTGCAAATATTATAGATCATGATCAAGAAGTGTTACTGGGTGTGGGTCATGTCAATAGAGAAAACACAGTTTTCTGAAGCAGAAGAAAGAATTGAAACTGAAGATGAAGTGGACAAGGATAGTGTTCGGGTGATTGACGAAACTAAAGGAAGTTTAACAGTAGGTAATAGTGGGTTTGAAGATGGAGTGGGGAACTGCAATGATGGATTAGAAGAAAGGATTGAGGAACATGCTGAAAGCAAGGAAGGGAATGATAAGAGTAAAGAGGAGTTAGAGGGTAGAAGTTGGGAGGGGAGGAGACTGTAAAAGAGAAAGAAGTGCTAGATGTGGAAGGTCCAAGGGTGTACAAGAGAAAAAGAAACTATAGGACAAATTGATTATCAAAGGGGATTTGAAGGTAGTTGTGGGATGGCTGAAAAAAGGAGAGGGTGCAACTTGACAGCTAACAAATGATCTTCATATATTTCTGTGCTGTCAAAAGACATGAACAGTACGATGGGTTAGAAGGTTTGCAAACAGCTTGGCAGACAAATTAGCCAAGCAAGGCATTCAAAGACAGTTTATGTATTGAGCTCAATTGTAATATGCGTTGGGTGGCTTGCCTTGTATTAGGCATGCTTATTGTTCGCAACTCCTTGTTGTATCTACTTTCTTTAATCATTAATAAATCTCTTCTTTGTGGTTGCTGGTCACAAAAAGAAAGCGACTCACTTGAACAATATATCTGGGAAAGATTGTATGCACTGAAGTGGAAGAGAGTAAAGTATTGGGACTTCGATTCGTAGGAGGAGAGGATTATGCTAGGAAGACTGTCAAAAAACTGGAAGAAAAATGTGCAATGCCTGTGAGGAAGTCCGTTGTGGGTTCAGAGGAAATTATTTCTAGGGTTGAAGACAATCATGAAGGCTAGAGATTAGTTGGACTTGAAGAAGCTACCAATGGAATTGATAAAGGTTTGGGTGCAGATCAACTGTTCAAGAAGAACCAGGTGCTGGAGCTGGAAAGAATTAACGAGGAATCTAAGATTTCAATAGAGTTCAAGGAAGCTACTTTTGCTGTTAGAAGATTCGAAAGTCAAAGAAAGCATAAAAATATTTTGGTGTCAAAAGTTTTTCCTAGATTAAAAGGTGGTTTTTTTTGGGATTGAGCCAAACAACGAAGTGTTGAAACTTAGGAAAGTATTAAAGTAGAGAGTTTTTGGTCCTTTTTATTTCATTTTCGGGATGCTAGATGGTTGGTTTTTTTATCAGAAGTGTTCTATGTATTTCCTTCTTAGTGGGGTTGGTCTTGTTTTGTTTGAGATTGCTATTTCAAAGATTGTTTGATCAAGTGGTAGGTTGTTTGGGTTTGGTGGTTGTTGATATGTTAGTGGTTGGAGAATTTGTTTTTGGGTTTTGTTCTTGCTGGATTGGTTTTTAGTTAAGGACTTAGGAGTGGGTGGGAATGGGCGTATTTGTTCTTTATCTCTCTTGGGTGACTTCTGGTCACCTTCCGTGTAATCTTCTTTTGTCTTTTAATGAATTTTATTTTATTACCAAAAATGATTTTAAGAGAGTTGCTGTGGAATGAAAAGATTCAAAAGTCCCCGCTACAAATTGATCCTGTTGAAAAGCTTGACAATGAATAAAAATGTGAACATGCAAATGTATAGAAATGCCAAAAGATAAGTTCAAGAAGCAATAGTGAAAATAAGATTGAGGCATATGAGTTCAGGCTCAGCATAAGCTAGATATGGGGGGAAGGTGGAGAAGGAGACATCAGGCATTTTCATGGAATTAAAGTTCCTGAGGTTAAAGAGAACAAGGTTTTAAAAACCGACCCGGAAACAGAACTGTTTTGTCCACCAGTTTCCAGGTCAGCGGTTCGACTGTCCAGTTCAAACAGTTTAAAGACATTAACAGGTGATATGTCATCTTACCCATTAGATTGGAATATTAGGGTAAGATGCATATAAATATCAAGAGAAATAAGGTTTGAGAATGAGAGTGAGATTTGAGAAGCTGTCAGCTGAGAGAGTTTAGAAGAGAAAGAAGAGAGAGAAGAAGAAGAAGAAAAATAAGAAGAAGAAGAAGGAAAAGGAGGTCACTTGCAGCGGCGACGACGAAAGTGACCTGACCTACAGCAGCGGCGATGGTGGCGAACTGATGATGAAAGTAGATCTGAGATTTCTCCCTCTCAGATCTGTCATCTAGGCTGCTCTCCCAGATCTCTGAACCTGAGATCTCTCACACATCTCTCAACTGATCCCTCTCTCTCTAGTAGATCTCAGATCTGAGAGATCTTCTCTCTTTTCATTCTTGTTGTCATAAGTAATAAACTGCAAACCGTTGTCTGAGACGAACGGTTCAGTGGTCAAATCATTCGGGTCAATGGTTCATTGACTAATTCAACTGTTTTTTTACCAGGGACCGGGTTTGGGGTAAAACGGAACCGGTCACCTGGACGGTTTCCGGTCCGAACAGTCTGACCGTCCGGGTCAACAACGGTTTGAAAACATTGAAAGAGAACCTAGATAAGGACGGAAAGACTTTAGGACATGGGCAGGCTGCTAGTTAGGGTGCTTATAGTATATATAGTTTGAGGTCCTAGACATTTTGTGTTCTCTAGTTAGGATGCTTATGTTTCTTTGTTGTCCTTCTCTCATTTATTTCTTCGTCTCCCTCTTCTTTCTTATCGTATACTTATACATGATTGATCACTTTAACCCTTTGAAACAGTTACATGTAATTCTATATGGATGATCTTTACATAATATAATATAATTCTGTTATTAATTAAAACAAATAGGAGATGAAAAGAAAACCTAATAAAACCACGATTCCCATATATAAGAAAAGAAGTGCAAAGTTGCAATAATTACTGTGGGACCAAGTTTTGAACCAAGCAATAAAGGCCAATAAAGGGTAAAAAACTGCATACCTCATCAAAGAAAAGTATGCATGGAGAGCATGTTCTTGCACGACTGAAAATTGTTCGAACTGCCAATTCACTTTCCCCAACATATTTATTCAGAAGTTCAGGGCCCTGAAAATAAAAATCAGTAAAGCATCAACCAATTTTCAACACTTAAATGTAATCATATAAAAAAACAAAAAGCTACTAGTTTGTTTAT
This sequence comes from Nelumbo lutea, assembly GCF_056320005.1. NCBI lineage: Eukaryota > Viridiplantae > Streptophyta > Magnoliopsida > Proteales > Nelumbonaceae > Nelumbo > Nelumbo lutea. The sequence continues at coordinate 21,108,615 of NC_142690.1, read as the reverse complement.
CAAGAAAAAAAAGAAACAAACAAACAAAAAGCTACTGAATACACAGAATGACAGCAAGAATTATGAATAGGATAAAAATAAAGTCAGCACAGACCTTAATGTGTATGAAATTTGCTCCTGCTTCATTTGCCACAGCCTTAGCAATCAGTGTTTTACCACAACCTGGAGGTCCATAAAGCAAAAATCCTGTCTCCATATCCACTCCAAATTCCTGAAGAGACAAACAGAAGTTAAAACTTGGATCGGAAATATTCCCTACATTTCCCAACTAGATTGCACTTTTGACAACTTTTTTTGATAGATAATATATCACATTTCACTAAAACCAAGAGAAAATTACAGACCCTTGGAAAGGCACGAAATGCTGCCTCTCCAAAACAAGGAGCCCAAAAAACACAAAAACCATAAGAACTATGCAAAGAGTACATGGTGCTACTACAAGATTATAGTTTAGTTTAGCCCAAAACAGTGTTTCCCTATTACACTTTTGACATTTTTTTCTGATAGGTACTTTTGAGTTTTGACAATTAAATTGATTAGAAAAGAGTATCTGAAACCAAGAAGGCTTCTTGGCTGAAACTGTCAGAAAAATGTCAATATGAAAAAAAGTAAAAGTAAAATGGACATGGAGGAAGCAGAAGCGTTAGCCTTTCACAGGCAATAATTTTAGAAAGTTGTGTTACAGTTTTATAACAAAAATTTCATCTCACATGTTAAAAATCAAAATAACCAGTTCTCAACAAGTTGATGAAACAGAAAAATGCAGCCTTTTTGAATCAGAAAAATTGGTTGACTCAGCTGATTTTCAAACTTGAAACTCCTTAAATGTGGAAAAATCATACTTAGAAGTCCATAGATTAATCTATCTTTATTTTTCCCATATAATTTAAATTTTAATGATCTAAAAGAAATTCATCAGAAACAATAAATTCTTGACATAATACAAATATGTATTGTGCATCGGGAATTATCAACTAGAGCACCTGTAAAAAAGTGTAATATATATAAACTAGAGCACCCTGATCTTGCCCTTACGAAGGAAAGACAATTTTTATGATCAATAAAGAAACGAAGGAAAGACAATCATAATAGTTACCTCATAATCTTCAGGGTGTTTTATACGCCTAACAATATAACGGTCAAATTCCTTCCTTAACAAGTCAAGTCCTCCAACATCCCCCCACTTAACATTAGGAATTGCAGAGAATCCTTCCCTTCTTGAAGAGGGTTGAACCATCTTAGCTGCCTCCTACAAAAACACAAGCAAGAAAAGAATTTGCACTATCAACCTATGTTTATTTCTTTCATCACTACCACCATTATTCTATCAATTAACCACTGCAAACTTTTTTACCAGTCAGAGAAATCATATAATATCCAGAGGTCTCTTACAAGGAGATGCAATTAGCTCATTCAGTTGTAGTAAAATGAATACCAGGAATTAAAGTGCATGCATCTGAGTCCACCCAATTTTATAAAGGAACATTAAAACATGGAGAACAAAAGTTGCATGCTATATCACCCAAAAAAATTGTGCAACATATATGACATGCATGTGACCATGCATTTCAGTGCATTACAATTCTTCTGGAGCCCATATATAATTGTATGTTTTTTTTTTTTTCAGATTACCTCAAAATCAGCCATAGTGATACTAAGCATTTCCATTTCTTCTGGAGCCCATGGTTGCCTCCACCATTCCTCAGCATGTTCCCCATCTTTAGGTTCTCTAGAGAGCTCTGACTTCCTTCTATCTATAATTCTTTTCATGGCAAGGTTGCCAGCCTTGTTAGCAAGTGCTGCCAAGTCTGCTCCAACAAACCCTGGTGTAGACCTGGCAATTTTTGCAAGATCAAACATACCCTCAAGTTTAAGATTCTGTGTAAGCACCGACAAGATCTCCATCCGTGCATTTTCATCTGGAACACCCAAAACAATCTCCCGATCAAATCTCCCAGGCCTCCTTAGGGCAGGATCTACTGCATCAGGTCTATTTGTAGCACCAATTACAAGAACATAGCCAGGCCTACAATCAGATGATTTTGAATCCAAATCTACATCAGCTGTCCCTATAACTTGGTGTGATTCATCCATACAAGTCATTAGCTGTGTCACAATTCGACGCTCCATCTCCCTCTGTAGATTTTCTCGTTTTGAAGCAATGGCATCAATCTCATCAATGAATACAATGGATGGAGCAGTCCTGTATGCTTTTGAGAAAAGATCGCGTATGTTCTCCTCAGATGCACCTGATGAATATAATAAAATCAAGGAAAAGATTAAAGAAATTACAGAAAATATAAGCTTCTATTCTAAAGCACGAAAGCCTTTGATTTTCAAAACAGACACTAGGCAACAAGAGCATTTCAAAGGAGAGAAAAGATCCACAGTAATGGCTAAAGCATAAAACAGAAAGCTGGGGCCAAATGATTATAAAAATTTATTCAAGAGAATTGCTTTTTTATAAACCACACAATCAAAGAAATTGTCTTGATAATAAGAGAGAAAACACTGGTTGTTGATATTAACAGCAAGGAACATAGCCAATTGCAAACAGCAAAAAGTTGACACAAACATTGGCAATCACTGAACTCTTTTTGATAAGTAATGAAGTTTTATTGAAGAAAGATAAAGTGTTACAAAAAAGTATTACAATAATGCAATCCAACAGAGGCGTGAGGTGCAACCCCCATTACCAAAAAGACTTACAACTGAGCCAGAAAATGTTCAGACTTATGCACCCCTAGTTTTGCAAAATAATCAGCCACCCTATTTGCTGACCTCCTTTCCCATTGGATTATAACAGTCATCTCTAATAAACCATTTAAATCTTTTTAATGGTTCCCTATACTTCCAAATCACTATTTCTGGTTCCTTCAGCCATCAGAGTTTCTAAAAGCTCCTCCTATACTAGCCGGCCCTGGATTGCCAATTGCCTAGACTGCTGCCATCGAAATTTAGCTTGATACAACCTTCTTTCAGACCAATCTGCAACTGGTTTGTCCCTCACAGTAGAACTTCTTGCTACAGTATCCCAATTCCTCCAAAGATCATTAAAGGAGAACTCTGAAAATATGTCCAAGGATTTTGCCTAATGTATAGCCCTATTTACTATACTGAACTTTTCATAATCCCTTGGCAGCATCAGAACATGATGAAGGAAATACAGGATTTGGAGAAGGGAATTACAGAATGTAAATGGATAGATGGATCAGCCAATAGCATGGCTAATGCATTGTCAAGATAAGGTGTAAATAGAGATAAGGCATTCTTAGGGATATGTAATGAGCTTGGAAGGTAAGACTAAAGAGTAGTCAATATGCCAGCCTAAATAGAAGGGTCATTGTTATGTACTAGACCTATTTAGGGATTTTCATCGCAAGTCCTGTCCAATCTATGAGAAATTAAAATTTTTTTAATCAATAACCATTTTACTGAAGTGTTAATGCACAAATGTACATTAACGCTTTGGAGAGATAAAAAGCTTTTAACCCAGCTCATTCTTTTTTTACAAAAAAAAAAAAAAGGATAACATTCTATATGATGGAATTTCTAAAGGTGGGTATAACTTGATTGTACTGTTTGGTTGGGATAAGCAATAAGAAGCACACATAATAAAACAGACAACATAACGTGTTCAACTTCCAAGGAAAATAATAACGCTATGCAGACTAAATATGGAGTTCAGAAACCTTATATCCAATTTCCTGCTATGACCTTCAATGTAGACACTGACCAAACAAAGGAATAAATCTTGTGAAGCATAGAAAGTAAGAGAAGTTTCACACTGTCACTATAACTACAGTTGATGTTTGAATTGACTATCTAAGGATTTAGAAGCAACATGGAATGAAACATTTAAAACATTTCATTCTTGTGCACCTTATCATTTTGAAAGCTCTTTCTTCATCTAATATGAATTCATTACCAGAATGCAAATAAAAGTTAAGAGCAAATCCAATTCTTGATATTCAAATATGGATTCATCTCTATTTTCTTTTTCTTACATCAATGAAACGAATTAATTCTATATAATGAGTTCCCAATCTTTGACAGAAACTTATTCGAATCATTTCGTTATACTTAAATTCACCTCGTGACTTTAAACGCAAAGCATTCAACATAAGCAAATGAAACAAAAAAAGAAAAAAAAATACAAAAAAAAAATTAGTACCCGAAACGCCAGAGACCACTTCAGTAGCTGATATCTTGTAAAATGGAACTCCGGTCTCATTAGCAATGGCATGAGCAAGCTTCGTCTTTCCACATCCAGGTGGCCCGTGCAGCAAAATCCCAGCCATGGGCCTCACTCCCAACCACCGAGGCAGCTGCGGATGGTAAAGCGGAATAATCACCTCCATCATCAGTTCATCCAAAACCCCTTTTATCCCACCAAGATCCTTAAACCTCGGTCCGTCCTTCCTCTTCACCTCACTACCATCTTCCCCTCTCAACTCCCTCTCACGAGAACCTTTTAGCTCCGTTGTCAATTTCTTTTGCCCCAGCCTCTCTCCCGTGTTTCCTTCAACCATTTCAATCTTCTTGGCCTTATTAACAACTTCCACCTCCAAATTCTTTTCCTCAACCTTCGTCTCCACTTTCTTTGACGCACTGTAACTCGACCGTAGCATCGACTTCATCAAATCGAATTCTGGCTCCACCTTCTCTTCATAAATCGCGTCTTCCGACGTCGATACAGCACCATCCTTTTCATCGTCCGACGAAGACGAGTCCGAAGAAGATGACGACGACGACGACGTAGATGCACGTAGATCCTGCGCTTGATTCTGTTTCCTTCTGATATATTCAGTCTCCGTTCGGAGCAGTCTCTCTTCTCTATAATCGATCTTCTTGAGCTTCTTACGAGCAGGGCTTTGGGAAGGAGCAGCATTGGTGTCGTCGTCGTCGTCGTCTCTGTCGATTCCATTTGAGGTTGAAGCAGAGAGCTTTTTTCGTTGCTGGAACTCTAGGGTCTGTTGGACATATTTGGAGAAGGGTTGTTGCTTGATTCGTCTGTAATCAGGGTAGTTCGAGCGGAGGTAGTCGACGATTTCCTCGAAGGTGGACTTGTTCTTGCAGGACTCAAGACGGCGAAGGATAACAGAGCGGTCTAAGACGGACGGAGAACGTCCGCCGAACGACCTCCTCCCCATCTCTGTTTCTCTTTCGAGTTCGAGCGCAGGAGAGAGAGAGAGAGACGGCGGCTCAAAAAGAAGGGGATTGAAGTTGAGGAGGGAAGGCTCGGCCTGAATTCCGGCTCATCCCATCCGGTCGAACTTGGGTCGGCAGACGGCAGTGAAGAGTCAACAACATCAATCACAATATCTGGAGTTCCGGACTCCAGATACCAGATTTATGTAATGTGTCGGGTTTGATTCGGAATTTTCATATCCAGAACCCGAACCCAATCGCTGTATATTACGTAGGGGACGCTAGGGGTCATGTCGAACCGGGTTAGGTCGGGTTGACGCAACCCTAACCAATCCGAGTTGTTGAAACCCCCAACTGGCCAACCCTCTAAAACTTTGGGTTGGGTTAGGGTCAGAATGGGTTCGAGTTAGTCCAATTCCTCTACTTCCCTTTGCCAAATCGCAAATGTCCTTGGGATCTTGGGGGTTGTTTGGAGGGCCTTTTTCGATGTATGTTTCGGTTTGGAGGAAGTTTAAAAGACAGGCCTCGTTTGGCGCATTTTTCATGCCTGTTGGCTTTTTAGAAGCCTAGCAGCCCGTATTTTGATATTTTTCCATTTAGTTGAAAAAAGATATAGGCTTTTAGCCATCAAAATTGCAATTCCAAATAGAGCTTTTCATTTTTTTTTTTCAACTCGTTTTTGTATAGACAGACATGCCTTAACCAAACGGTCTTCAAGCTGTTAAGATATAAATGCAAAGCTCACATCGCCTTTTGGTTATCAAGGCTACTGGAAGATCTTCTAAAAATGACTTTTCCCATTTAGTATTGTGTAGACCAAAATATCCAAAGATGATTGTGGAGAAGGATTGAAAAGGTCGAAAATCAAAATGCTCCAATGAAACTTTTGGTCTTTCTATGCTAAAAATAGCCTTCCCAATTGTTTTTGACAGCCTAGTAGACTACAAACCAAACAATCTTGATCTTTAAGAGAAGACCCCCAAAGCTCTCTCATCTATTGGGTTGTTGAAAGATCTACTTTAAGAGTTCATGTTAATTCAACATTAGCATTAGGAAAAATTACAAATCATTACCCTATACTTTGGCTCAACTGACAATTTGGTACACGAATTTTAAAATGCGACAATCCAACACCCGAATTTTCAAAATGTGATAATCCATTACCTGTCGTTAACTAGTCCGTTAATCAGCCGTTAAGTGACATTTGAAAAGTCAAAATTGCCCTTCAAATGCCATCTAATTCTCTTTATCAACCATCCAAACTTTGACAAAAAACTAAACAATTCCAAATCCTAGCCACTTCTATTCAAAAATATTGGTGACTATTTAGAAGAATCTAGAATTTGGGACTGTTCACTTTGTCAATGTTTGGATGGTTGATAAAGAGAATTATATGGCATTGTTAGGGCATTTTTTACTTTTCAAATGTCACTTAATGGCTGATTAACGGACTAGTTAACAGTAGGTAATGGATTGTCACATTTTGAAAGTTCGAGTATTTGATTGTCACATTTTAAAGTTCAGATACCAAACTGTCACTCAAGCCAAAGTATAGTGTACTGATCCAGAATTTTCCCTTTATTATGTGTAAAAGAGCATAATTTTTTTGTTTTAGAAAAGAAAATTTGGTTTTAAACTTAATTTTTTTATATATACAATATACACATTCATGTAAAGATAAAAAAATATCCATACATACATACATACATGCATGTGTGCATGCATGCATGAACAATGAATACACATAGACATAAGTATTTATATGTATAAATACACATTTTCAACATGTAAATATGAGGTTAAATCAAATTTGGGTTAGTCAATGCCTCAACCCTAACCCAACCCAGAGTTGAGTTGGGTTCATACTTTTCTTCCCTAACCCTAACCCAAACTTCAATCCACACCCTATTTTTTGGGGGGTGGGTTTGAGCTGACCAATCCAAGTTGTAGTCCTATATATATATCTTAAATCAGTGAATTGTTTTCTTTTTTTTCAATGTTTTTGAAACCGATTCAAAGGTTGAACCATTTTTCCTCTTGGTTGTGAGTCAGCGGTGTTTGGGTTATGGTTGAGCTGGCTCTGGGTGCCACGTGTCACCTCTGCGGCTGTCTTATCACTTTGATCACGTCTACACCACATCATCGGATAAGTATGACCAAGATAGGAGAGTGTCGTATGGATAAGGAGGATAGTCCCACTGGGGAGTAGGTCTTATCTTGAAGACCTCGATGGACAATCTCATCCCAACAACCCCGGAGGCCTCATCCGAATCGAACACGGATCTTCGGCTATAAGTAAGTAATCTCCGCTCAAGGTAGATTACTTTTGACTTTTTCGCACCCATGCTGTTACTCTGCTTAGACCAGCATTGCTTTATCAATTGCTCGGCCTGATCACCCATTCTTCTTATTGATTTGAGCGTCAGATTGCCTACCCGGGGAATAACTCCTCGGGCCTCTGACTCTGTTCTTGGTTTCAGATTTTGCTACGCCACTTTATCCTTCCACCTCGGCTTTGTCCAATTGATAGGATTATTTGACTGCAACCTCGATTCAAAACACCTTGGATCGAGCAATATCAAGTGGTTCAATAAATAATATATGATTAGTATATGTATTATATATGTGTGTAATATGTTTTATTTTAGGTATAATTTATATTTTTATTTTCTATAAATAAAAAAACTAAAAATTGAGTTTTAAAAGGCAAGAAAAGGTGTTTTCTAGAAAAAAATAGCGAGGCATGCCCGGACAAAATAAAAAAAATCATTTCAATAACAATTGAATGCAAAGTTATGGCCGGAGCTTTGTCTCGCAATGTTGTTTCGAAACAAGGAAGAAACATGAATTTCACTAATAATGAGAAGAAATTTTCGTATTGGGTGAAATTTGGAGCTAACGGCTAACGTCGTCCCGTTAGCTTCAAGATGATAGGTGCGCGGGCCTTCATTGTGTGGGGCGCATATTTGAACTCATGGTTTTGAGAGTTCAAGTTCTTTCATTTTCCTTCTTGTTTTCTGAGGGATTCTAAGTTTGATGTAAGAGATGATTCCATTTTTTTAGATCTGTTTTTTCATTTTCCTTCTTGTTTTGGTACTTCACATCTGATTTTACAGACCTGGTTAGGTTGCTCGGTTTTCATTTTCCTTCTTGTTTCCGCTGAATAATGTGGAGAGATCAAGAGAAACCAACCTCGTCAATTGTGAGATTTCACTTGGAATTTGACCCGCGAAGGGAAAGATTGAGATGAGTCAAATTAAGGAGCCTGCCAAACCGAAGTGGAATCTGAGCATTACTGAATGCGTTGTACGCCAAATTCAAGCTCCGGAGATATCCAAGTTCAAAAGACTATTACTGGAAATGAATTCGCTGCTAATGTTGAGAGCAATGACTAAGGCTGCAATTTGGGTTGGGTTGGCCCGAACCTAATCCTAACCCAACCTGAAAAAGTTGGGTTGGGTTGATGTTCAGGTTGAAATTTATGAACCCGATTTTATTTTGCGTTGGGTTAAGATTGACCTATTAGTCAACCCGAGTCCGACTCTATAATATATGTCATATATAAATATATGTTATATGTAATATATAACATACATTGATTTGTTTAGACACATGATATTTGTATAACCCCCACCATATAGTATCATGTATTTCTTTTAAGATAATCAATTCACTTAATTCTAATAAGAAAGACTAATACTTAAATAGCATTATTTTATGTTTTTTGAAAATTTTATTCTTCATCTCCTCTATGTTGTTTGCTGCCTAAGAAAGATTTATCATAAGCCATAATTCATAATAAACTATAATCATTTCTAACACTTGTTTTTCTGAACTTTGTACCAAAAGAACAAAAAAAAAATGTCAATAAACAAATTCTAATGAAACATAAGATTAATATATGTAGTGAGAGTTGAATTAAGATATAAAATTGTGAAATTCTATGAGGTTTTAAAGGATGGGAAAAAGATTGGGTTGGTTTTAAGATCTAAATTCGAGCCCAACCCAACCCGAAATTGACTTCAAGTTGGGTTGGATTGGGTTAGGGTTGAAGGAATTTAGTTAAGGATAGGGTTAGGGTTGGGTTGGTCAGGTTGAAGGTCGGGTTGGATTAGGGTTAGGGTTGGGATTTAGAACTTAGGTTGGGCTAGGATTGGCATCAATCCAACCTAACCCGTTACGATTTGCAGCCCTAGCAATGACGTTACTTTTCAATTCCATAGTACCTGCTTCAAATTTCTCGGTCACCTCCTCGTCCCTCGACAGCAGGCGAAGATGATTGCGTGGCACCAAGACACAATGTGCTATCACTGTGTGTATGATACTTGAGCTCAACGAGGTTTGACAACTCTCTGTAATTTTGTACAGTACTATAGTGTTTTACCATCGTGGGTAAAGATCTCTATTAAGTATTTATCTTTTTTTTTGACAGATAGATCTATGAAGTATTTATTTGATCCAGGCTTTTAAATGGGCACCAATAGCCACTTTCGTCTTTCAACGTACATAGAAACCTATGGAAAGATAGAAACAAACATACGAGAAAAATGCTACATTTTGAAAATTTGAAGAAAAATAAGGGTAAATTAGTCTTTTCAATCTTTCCGTTATTGTCCCTTGTTAGAAATGTCCAAGATACTTTATAATATTTTTTTAAACAGTAGGGTATGTTTGTGTCCATTTGCTAAACTATAAGGGCAGTTTTCATATTTAACCCAATACTTGATTTGTAGCTCTGCTACAAGCATTCTAGATCTTTAGGCTGCATTTGTTTTAGGTGTAAATTCAATTTTACACTGATGGAAAATGTGAACCGGTTTAGTTGTCGATGGAAATTGAAACTAGTAGATTTTGAAAATTTACACCGACCATGTTTGGTTGTTAAGGTATAAATTCTGTGAAAATTTACACAGAAGAAAAAGAGGAAGAAGGAGGAGGAGGAGGAGGAGAAGAGAGAAAGAGAGAGAACAAAAGAGAGACAGATGGGGAGGTGGGTTCAGATTTGCTGCTACAACCAGTTGTAGTGGCAATGATGGAACAAAGAAAGAAAAAGGGGGGAAGAAGAAAAAGAAGAGAGGGGGGGGGGGGGGAGAAATTGCAAGTGCCCATGCTAGGTTTAAATCTGCCGCTGCAATTGGTTGCGGTGGCAGTAACAGAACAAAGAAAGAAAAAAAGGGGGAAGAAAAAGAAGAAAGAGAGAGGGAGAGAGAGAGATGCCGCAACCGTTGCTACCCTGGTTCCAGTTGCAGTGGTGGTGATGAAACAGAGAAAGAAAAAAAGGGAAGAAGAAAAAGAAGAGAGAGAGAGAGAGAGAGAGAGAGAGAGAGAGAGAGAGAGAGTTGTAAAACTACACCGATAATTTTGATGTATATTTTACATCGATTATTAGTGTTAAAAAAATAAAAAATCAGTTTTACACTGATTTACAATGTAAAACTACACGCTTTTCAAACAGTTTTACCCCAATTCCATTTTTCACCCCAAACAAACGTGGCCTTAGCAAAATAGTTCTAATAATCTTTGTCAATCTACCCTTCTAGAAGACATGAACAAATATCATAAGAAAATAAATAGGTTGTTGGAAATGAAAAAGAGACAATTGGAACAACCAAGTAGAGGGTGTCCTGTTCTCACATTTGGTTGTTGGTGCAAGCACCAATGAAGAGGCAATTAACATCCATTCCTACTGGTCCTCCACTCGAATCACTGTAGCACTTAGAAAAATAATAAGAACAATAATACTAACCTAGAATTTAGTATAAAATTAATTTAAATAATTAAGTTAATTAAATCATGGTTTTTAAAATGTGACCATTCACGGGGGTAGAGCCAAAAATTTTTTATAAGGGGAGCCAAAACCTAAATGAAGTATGGATGTACTTATATCGGGGGCAACCACTGCGGCGGAGAGTGGGGGGAGGGGAAAATTTACATAAAAAAATTGTATTATTGTAAAGATTTTTTGAACCATAGGGGAAGCCATGGGTCCCCTGGGTCCCCTGGCTCTGCCCTTGACTATTTAGCCTAGAAGCCGTTTAAGCAATTAGTTCCATTTCACCATTCCTTTGGCAAAAACCAATGACTTGATCTGCAATACACTAACTTGGGCGGTAGAATTGTTGACTTGGATGATGGTTTTTGGCCATTCTTTTGTTATAATTCCTTTTGTTTTTTAATTGCATCGGCTCATCCATTTTGGATCGGATGGTACACTTCTAACCTGAAAACTGGAGGCTAAAGCGGTTCTGATTCTAGGTCATTTTTTAAAACACTGAATTAAACAAAGTTAAGTGACTTCTTTACCTTTTGCTTATTTTAGTTAACTTATTAATGACTAAACTTATTATATTTTTGTAAAGATTAATAAAAACTGCTAAAATGAATACTTTTAGATGTACTTAAATTATTGTACATTTACCAAAAACTGTTAAAGAAATAAATTAATTATTAATTTGTATTATTGATAAAATATAATAATAATTTCTTTAGTTTCACATAAAATATGTTTAATAATATTATTAAATGGAATTACTTCAACCAAATTTATTAATTAGTTAATTTATATTAAATAACTGGGAATAACATATGGTTATTCTCTTTTAGTTTCATCTAATAAAGCATGTTTATCGCACAAAGCCCCACTAGTATAATGAATTTTTGATACTAAAGATGTGCCAAATGTTTCTACACAAATTTTATATTTTTTAATTTTTATTGTTTCATTACAAGCGTTGTCACGTTTGACCTAAAAGCTAGAACCTAACACTAAATAGGAAAACAATTTCACTTTTGGGTTGGTTTTAGATTTTATATTTCATTTCCATCATTAATAAAAATAATTATTCTTTATTACACTTACTTTTCTTTAAATGGCTAATATAAAATATTGGAAATGTAAAATTCATTTTTTTTTTCATATTTTTGTCCACTTATCTTTTTTATTTTTATTATTTAATTATGATATCAAGGATTAACACACTTGACCCAAAAAGTTATACTATTGACATACAATACAAATAGGAAAATAATTTCATTTTTGAATCAGTTTTAAATTTTGTATTTCATCTCTCTCTCTCTCAACATACTCCAATGTTGATTGGGATGATTGCCCCATTGATTCCAAGCTAGTGTTTAGAACCTATGTCATTTTCTTGAAGAACTACACCACATCATCAACACCATGTCTAAAATTAGGAATGATCATGGGTTAGGCCGGGCCAGGCCCAAGCCGGGCTTTGCACTTATGATAAGGGCTATAACTTAGGTCTGGGCCCGACCTAGCTTGGGGTTCCGTGCCTAAAACATAAGCATAAGCCCTAGCCTAGCCCGGGCTTAATTCCGGGCCAATGTCACTCATATATAAAACATTACATATCTATATATTAAATGACATAACATGCATATAAACTTATTTTGTACATTATATAACATAAAATATTACATATAATATAAATTATAAATGTCATGTTATAATATTTTTATATAAAATATATACTATAATGCAAAATAATATGTATACATATACATACATTTACACAAAATGTATAACTTTAAATATATGCAGGCCGGGTCGGGCTTGAAGTATTAAGCCCAAGCCTGGCCTTAAAATTTGCAGGCCTGATGTGGGCCTGGGCCCGAGCCGAGCCTGAACACAAAACCCAGGCCTAAGCTTGGAATTTCCGAGTTGGGCTGAAATGATCACACCTATCTAAAATCCACTCGGTATCTCTACGCACAATTATCAACAACAAACCATTTGATGAAATCACTCAGTATCTCTACGCACAATCCCTTGTACTGAAAAGCCATTGTTTCGGTTTGGATTCAGGATCATTGTTAGCTAGGTTGAATTTGGATAAATATGGACACATTTACTATCCTACAAGAGAATATTTTAGATTAGTAGAACGTGATGACTAGGTAATGGGCAGTTGAACTAATGATAACACCCCACACCAGTCATGAAAAATATGAAATCCACTATGAGAGGTTGAGAGGGTGTTTGGTTCCATTTATGTTTATTCAGTAAACGTTTATTGACGGTGCCACATAGGCACCATTTCAGCATTTTCTCTCTCTCGCTCTTATGCACGCATCGAAAATGAAAAAAGTCAACTTTGGTTTTTGTGCATGCCAGCTGTTTGTGGAAGTTATTTTTTAAAGCTTCCACAAACGACCAGACATTTTCACTATTACGCTGATGTGGAGCTTGGTGGCGCCTAATTGTCATAAACGGTTGTAATTATTGCATTTCTCAGTTTTACCAGCAAATAAAGAACAAACGTTTATTCAATAAACATAAATGGAACCAAACATATACTGAATGGTTGGGTTCTATGTATTTTATGACTAGTGTGAAGACTTATGAGATCCCATAACCCATTTACATTCAGTTGATCCTATCTCACTAGAGAACATCAAAGTCGCATATGTTATGAGCATACATGCATTCTTTTTAGTGAATGCCACACTGCTATGACCTCACTCCCTTAGGGATCCTAATGAGACAAGAATATCTCAACAAAGGAAATAAATTCAAAACATCCCTTGAACCATTGTTATTTATTTATTTATTTTATTTCAATGACCGATGTGCATCTCATTGTTGAGAGCATGGTATTAAATAACCAAACAATCAAAGTTGATTGTCCTCTCCATATCATTTTAGAAAAAATGGTTTGATATTCTTCCATCAAATCTCAGGATGAGAGAAGTTCTCCATTTTCCATATTCTATAAATTGTCATGTATCTCATTTGTAAAGATAGAAATCAGTTAATCAGGTATACATGCATGAGAATATATAGTTCATTCATATATCTATTTATCTATATATATTCCTATGTATTCATAAGAAGTATTCATGAATCTAATATATTTTTTGGATTAATGATATATTTCTATAATTATTAAGTAATATTTTAACTAAATAATAACATATCAGTGGCTTTATGCATGTAGTAATTTGTAGAAGCCACATAGAATGTGTTTTTTGTTAATGGGCTACATAATAGGGGTGGCCCTCTCCAAACCCTTAGACCCCCTAAGTCGAGTGAAGGTGGAACTCGATCCTAGGTCTTTGCTACAAGCAAATAGACTTTAACCAACATACTAACCGGTATCTTCATGTAGCATGAGTCTTGAACTCTTGATTGATGTATTGTTAATAAATGTATATGATATTTATAAGTCTCATTATATTGAATGTAATGTAGTTTTTCATACATACTATTAAAATATGCATTTTCTATGTATTTATACCTCATTTGAATTAGGACTTTATCTTTAATTGATAAGCATTATTTTTTTAAGAGAATGAGTATTCCATACCCAGATCCATACCCTTCTTCAACCCAAATCACATGATCTCTTAATTAATCATATTAGTAATGGGCCTTAGGCTCATTTTCTTTAATGGTTCATGCTCCAAGGTGTTGCATGACCACTTTGGGCTTGAATATTATATGGTGTGGAACCCACAAAGGTCTTACACGAGTTCATAAGGGTTCAACCCCACCTCTTGTAGAGGTTAGACCGAATTCATTGCTCAGGGGCAGTGAACCCCTGACTCAATTAGCTTGGGCTCAGTTTGGGCCCAACATTTACACATAAATGATCATTGGATTTAACCACCCTATGAAGACCCATGGATAATGAACTTATGTAAGATAAAGCCCATTAGGTAATCAACTGTATAATGGTCTCTTACACCTAGAGGTGGACTAGAGTTGAGTCGAGTTAAATATCTGGTTATTCGAGCTTGGCTCACTAATAGACTATTAGGCTTGAGCTCAAGCTTGATTTGAGCTAGAGACTTGAGCTCAAATTCTGCTCGAGTCAAAAGCTCAAAAGTTTGAGCTCGGTTGTGAATTAAATGTTTTATAAAAATAAAAAATTAAGAATTACAAAAAAATATTATTATTATATAATATATATATATATATATATATATATATAATATTTTATATTTATTATTTGTATACATATTTTTTATATGTATATATTAACACATACATACATACATACATACATACATACATACATACATACATACATACATACGTACGTACGTACATACATACATAATACATACATACATACATACATACGTACGTACATACATACATACATACATACATACATATACATATGTATTGTATATGTATGTATGTATGTATGTATGTATGTATGTATGTATCTATCGGTCTATGTGTGTGTGTGTGTAAAAGCTTAATTCGGCTCAAGCTCGGCTCAAATAGCAAACGAGCCTATATACTAGGCTCGAGTTCGACTCGAAGCTCAATCCCGATTGAATAGATCCGAGCTCGAACAACTCGTGAAAAGCTTGACTCATGGCCACCCCTACTTACACCTAACCTCTCAGTTTATAATCATCAAAACACTACCCATAGGGAAGGACCTCTTCCCTGATTGTAAAATGAAATGTCACACTCTCTACTTGGATGGATCCTAGGATTAAAACCTTTTGTAAACCTTTTTTATTAAAATAGTAATATAGCATATAAATACATTTGCAAATCAGATTTCAAATATAGTTGAAATCCACTGACAGTAGTTTAGGTTTCCATCAAAGAGAGTGTAAACCGTGATATTCACTTTGTCTAACAAAGGGGTCAATCCTATTACTATGATCACCCACTTAAGTAATTTCTTAAACTACACCAACATACCTAGATGATGTAGGGTGATTTAGCCAGACCTCGTAGTACGGTGACCCATGTATATGACCTGGCATAAGTGACAACTCAGCGTGACAGCTTGGCCACAACTCGGCGTAGCGAGCTCGCCGAGGCCCGACCAAATGACTCGGTGGGTGTGACAGATCGCCGAGAAGCAAGGCCTAGCTCGCCCCGAGCCTAAGGGTGGAGCATCCCGAGCTCCCCCCGTGCAAAGGGACCCGAGCTCCTCTTAAGGGACTCCGAGCTCTCCCTTCCTAAGAAGGGAGCACCTCGGCTTTTGGCTGTCTCCCGAGGGAGAAATACCTTGGGACAGCACCGTCGAGACTCCTGTTCGTACTTGCTTAAGTTTCGCCTCTAGTGCGAGCACCACCTCGGTGCAAGGCAAACCTGCCCCAGGTGGTTCGGTGTACAGTAGCTCGGCAGACTACATGGGAGATCTACCTGACATCCGTACCTGCTTGACATCCATACCCGCCGAATCTGGTGGCAATGCCCGCATCCCTTGCCAGGCGGCATTCTTCCTACCATCTCTGAAAAGCATGGCACGCCTGATGAGTCCGTACCCTACAGCAGCAGCCTGTACCTGCCACCCCAGCCCTGGCAGTAACGGATAGGGTAGTGGTGGTTACGCTTGATGTGACCAAGCTCCGGTATAAAAGGACCTCGACCCTCACGAGCAAAGGTATTGAAGCTAGCACTTTCAACACTCTTAACTCTCTGTGTTTTCTTTGAGTTTTCCTCAGAGCTCTAACTTAGCCATCGGAGTGTTCCCGCCGGGAGAGATCCCCGGGAACCCTTTATGTTCCTCTTCATCTCAGGTGTCGTCTGTTACAGTTAGGAGTCAAGTTTCAGTCAGCTAGGAGTGCCCAGATCGTGCTATATCATATTTGACTTTTTATGGATCTCGCTGGTTGGTATATCAAAGACAATTCAGTCTAAAACCTACTATAGTATCATAATCAAGTTAGGGGTTAAGTGCAACTTTCCAATTTTTATCAGGGGTTAAGTGCAACTTTCCAATTTTTATCATCTATCTCCAAGGTTTAAGGCATAATTGAAAATTGGTCTAGGATCATTGTTTCTTCCAAATGCTGACTAACTATACTTGGGGTCTAACCATAGCAACTGAGATAAGCTGCTCCACCAATTCGGTAGCACACTAATGTTAGCCTTAATAGGTTAAACTCCCTAAATATATTCAATGGTTGATAACATTCTAAAATAACATGAGTCTCATAAGTGTCCAGTTTAATGAATAATTCATAGAAATATACCAATTTAAACATAAGACAATAATGTACTTTATTCATTTGCTAATAAATGTTTGTGTATATCAACTTGATTGGAGCTAAGGGCATACAATGTCTAACAACAGATCCATTCTCTCCTCTCTCCCTCTTTCTTTCCTCTATGATGTCCCAAGTTTAATAGATCCAAAAACTCTAATTAGCGAGTTAAATAATGGTTCAAAGTTGAGTGGCCTATCAGATCAAGATTGATTTTTGAGGTTCAAAGGTGGAAGTAATCCGTCTCTAGAGAAAACAAGCTCTTTTTCTTTGTTAGATCTGTCTTCTTATTTATTGAATTCATCCAGTTTAAAATTTTCTATACAAAAACCTTCATTCACCACCATTAATGATTACTATATCTGTTTTTCCATTGGAATGATCTTAGTTTGAGGTGTATATCAAGACACTAAGCTTCTTCTTCCATTTCCTAGATCTTCTATTGGCATTATTCTGTTGTTTTGATATAAACTGTGTGTTCTATTTATCAAAGTTCCTTCATTGTGATACTATTTAATTTGGGTTTTGTTGAATATTGGCGGGGTAAACAAAGGCATTGATTTTTGTGGCAAAACTCTTGGCTTGACAATGGTGGTAATGAAAATGATGGGAACTCTGATTGTGGTTCTTTTCCTGGTGATGGAAGTAGATGGGTTAAATCATAAGTACAAAGAGAGAGAGCTTGTTCCTCTCTATGCAAACTAAGTGGATCATTTTCACAATCCTAGGTAAGTGAATGAAACATTTTGTTTCCATTTTTAGAAGCAATAAGATTGATTGTATAAGGTTGTGTTTGGAAACAGTGCAAATAGATTGTAAATGCAAATATGTAGAGTTCATTTTGCTCCATACAAATGTAAAGTTGATTTTGTTTTGCATTGATAAATTTACTCTCTTGAAATAGATGCAAACATGAATCCCGATATTGAAATATACCTTTTTAACTTTGATCATTAGAGTGCAAATACTTACCTCATTTTTTTGATGCAGAATTACCTTTCATTTTGAGTGTAAACATGCCTTGGAAATTGTGTTTTCTGTCATTGTCAATACACAACTGTGTTGTTTCCAAACACTAGGAAAACTGAACCATAGTGCATATATGCAATGAAACGGGAATTGGAAACCGGGATTTGCACTCTTTCCAAATGCAACCTTACTTTCTCTAAATTCTTTTATGACACAAGGGATTAAACAATATAAAAAGGTATTCTTTTGGGGTTGTGGATTTTGGTGTTTAGCACTTTATCTTGACATGAGTCCACCAAATACTACATTATATTATTAATAATTATAGATGAATATGCATTTTCTATTTCTTTATAGTTGTATAAAAGAAGGTTTTAAAAGGCTAAAGGCGGAGGTGAAGCGGTTAGGTGCTAAAGAGGCAAGGCGTAAGCCTCGAGGCTGCTTGAGGCATAAGCCTCAAACTAAAAACTTAAAAGTTATGGAAAAATAACCTAATGGAATTAGGTTGAACATGCCAAAATATGTATAAAAATAACCCAAGAATAAATCAACAAAAAATAAGAAAGGAAATAATACATCATCATCATTACTTTGGGGAAAATGCAAAAGAAGAAATATAACTTATTCACTGAAAGGCAAAGCAATAAACCATTTAATATGGCCACTTCAGCTCTTATCAATGCGGGAAATTGACAAATTAATTAAGGGTTATACGTGTAACATAACTATGTTTTTGACAAATTCATTCAGTTCAGCCATTCTGTGCATATTGTATATATGTTTCATAAATTATAATATCAAATCATTAGAGAGACCTATGCTTTTTATATTGAAACTAGAAATTCAAAGTGTCAAAAAAAAATAACTTGAGATTTAGGAACACATTTCTAGAATGCATTTCAGTTTAGGAAATATTGAAATAACAAATTAATAAATAACAATGCATTTTAGTTCAGGAATGCCAAATGCATTTCTGTTTGTTTTCCTGTACGAGAGAGAGAGAGAGTTGACACTTGAGAGAGCTTGTCCTTGAGACCCACTGGTTATGAAGTTATGATTTATGAAAAAAAGCTAACACCTCCCACAAATTTGCCGCCCCACCCAGCTGAGAGTCTAAGACAAGAAATAAGATAGAGGTGAAAAACTAGGTCAAAAAACCAAATGGTAAATATAAGATAAAAAATTCAACCAAAAAAATTACATTTGTTATATTTCATAATGATCAATCCAAGAAGATGTCAAGAAGAAGAAGAAGAAGAAGGGGACTTGTATGCACGATTTGATTTTGTCCCTCCAATATTTCGATGAAGATTAAACTTTAAAACCAGTCAACCACTACAGAGTACAGAGTAGAGTTTGCTCTGATAAAGCTTCTTGAGTTCGATCTGAAAAAGGAGAAAAGAGATTTTGGTTGATGGAAACTGTATACTGTTGGGGCTTTTACTTTTTCTTTTATTTTTTTCTTTCAAAATTATCCATGCTGAAATCAATTTTCCCCCAACCCAAAAGGCTACCACCAAACATAAATTGAGGCAAAAAGCCAAAGGCTTACACCTCACTAAAACTAAGGCTTATGCCTCTTGACCTAAAACTAAGGCAACCGAGGCCATGTGAAATTTGGCCCCCTTGCCTTGAGATACTTTTTTTTTGAAGGATAAAGTAGCTATATTATAACTCCAAAAATGTTGACATAGTTCAAAACATCAGGAATCCCGTGGGGGTAATCCGGTAAGAAAAAGTAGTCATGGGCAAGGCTTTTGGCCCTCTAAGCTATCAAATGGACTGGAAAATTGTACTTTCTATTTACATGAATTATAGAGAATGAGTTAAAGAACTTTTTAGTAAATCCTTGGTCTTCTGCAAAAGCCAGAGGCAAGACCAAGGGAGCAAAGATGTCTATTGGATCCCTTTCGCCACTGGCAGTGAGTCCGAACATAATACAATGTGTCATTTGGGCTGCTAGCTTAATTCCTTGCAACATAGAATTAAGTTCCGCCTCTTCCACCAAGCCCAACCTCTTAAAAGGACCCCCTACAATACCATGACAAGAGAGATGGTCAGATAGGCAGATTTGCATTCGAATTCAGCCTTAAAGAAAAATTCCCATGATCATTTATTATGGGTTGAGTGGGAGTATGATAGGTGTCTTCTCCCTGATATTGTGTAGCTCGAAACATGTTAATTTTGGCAATAACTATCTTTATTGGTATTTTCTTGTCTCTGAAATACCTCTCAATCCTTGCACAGCATATATAATACAAAGCAATGGCATACTAACTAAGAGAAGAAGCATTGAACAATCAGGTAACACATTCAAAAGATCAAGAATGCAATTAAACCAAGATCCTTGAAACAAGTTTTGCAAGTTTATATTCCACAGGGAAATGAATGGGATGGCTTGAGAAAATTGACATTCCAGAAAATGGTTGATTGATTTAGGGGCTTCATTGTAAAGTTGACAAGTTTGGTCCTGATCATTAGCCAAGATTTGTTGTTTAACTGGGATGAGTCCGTTAATAACTCTCCAAAGAAACAACTAGGATTTGGGGAGGCAAGGAGTTTCCAAATACAACTAAAACATTTTTCTTGTCAACTAGGATGGGATTATTCAACAATTGTTGAATTTGGGTATAAGCATACTTTGTTGAGAATTTCTCGGAGGGGTGGGGTGTCCAAATACAAGAGATGGAGGTATCTTCCAGGAATATAGGTGTGTTGTTGATATCCTAACATTCCTCCTTGGAAAAGTGATGTTGGATCAGCCTTTAGTTCCAACTATCGTGGATCAGATTTGCTACTTTTATCAATTTCATTAATAGTTTTATGGGGGAATTTGATCACCAATATAGAGCAAATTGGGATTAGACTGGAGGATGGATTGGATTAGAATTTGTCTTCCAGCTTGGTTGAGATCAGATGCCTTCTAGTGGTTGAGCTTATTTTTGTGTTGTCTAGAATGTAGGATAAGTCATTATTTCTGTTCCTAGAACAACACATTGGCAAATCCAAATACTTAGAGGTTGGGTTGAGATTATTGATATGGAGCTATTGTCTAATCATTTTCTACAGATTGGGGTGAATATTCTTGCTAAAGAAGATACCTGATTTTTCAAAATTTATGAACTGGACTGACATGGCTTGGAATTGCATTAGAATTTCTCTTTGGATAAAATTTCCAAATTTATCCAACTCATCCATATGCACCCTGAGAAAGAGTAAGATATTGTGAGCGAAGAAAAGATGGGATATTGACGGGGCCTTTGGGGTAATTTAGAGACCTTGTATTCTATTTTCATATTAAACTTTTATTAGCATTTCTATGAGCCCTTTCATGGCTAGAATAAAGTGATACGGGGAAAGGGGGTTCACCTACCTTAGACGTCGAGTAGGGCTGAAATGGTGCTCAGAGGTACCATTTACGAGGACTAAGAAGGGAGATTGGTGAGATGCATTGCTTAATCAAAAGATAGACTTGCTTTTCCTAACACACCTAACACCTTGGTAAGAAACGACCATTCTAGCCTGTCATAGGGTTTGGACATGTCCAATTTAATGGCCCCATATCTTGTACCCCTCTTATAGTGTTTTAAAATGTAAAACATCTCATGAGAAATTAAGGTATTGTTAGTTATTTGCCTTCTAGGGATAAAGGCAACTTAAGTTAGGGATATACATTTGTCAAGGAGGGGACGAAGACGGTTGGTTATCTTAGTCAAAATACACAAGTTGATGGATTTAAAGTCTTGGACTTTGACACAACCTACTTTCTTAGGGATTAGATAGATGAAAGTGTGGTTCAATTTCCTAAGCATTTACTTATTTTGAAAAAATTCCTGGAAAGGAGACTATCCTCCCCCATTAAATCTTATCATTCTTTGTAGACTAATGCAGGCATTCCATGTGGGTTTGGGGCTTTAAGGCTGCTTATATTCCAAAGGGCTTTTTAACTTCTTGTGTTGAGGGGATTGCTAAAAGTTGTTCATTGTCCTCTGTGCAAATGATAGGGTTGAAAAGGGAATGAATGGTACTTAAGTCTCCAGAGTGGTGGGCTTTAAACATCTTTGAAAAGTAGGATGTGAATACCTTAGAAATATCCTTATGCTCCGTCACATAGTTTCCTTGCTCATCTTTTATTCCTTATGTGGTTTTTTTTGAACCTCCTACTCCTATGAAACTAATTGGCGTTTTTATCACCAACTGTATGCACATTTGTCAGGATTTTTGTCCTCACATGTTTTCTACAGCTCTTGAATCCTATTTTGATCTCCTCGGCTATTCTGCTCTACCTAAGTGATTTGATCCTCTAATTGGCGAAGATGAGACTGGGGTCCTTACTCCAAATGATTAAATTCTTTTTTATTCGATCCATCCTCAGGGTATTCTTTTTTCTTATTATATTATACGTTCTAAATTTTATATTTTTGATGGCAATCCCTATTATATAAATCTGTAGTGTTAAAATGCTTGGCCTAGCTAGTAATGGCCCTGTTAAGGCATCTACGTGTTTCTAAATGATCAATTGGGTAGTTCCTGAATGTAGGAAATTCCCTAAGCAGCTGGGGATGTATATGTAATTATACATGAAAAAGCAATATTTTTAAACAGGTGTAGACCTAGACAGTTGGACCGTTCAACTTAAAAATCATCTAAGCAATTGGTTCTGTTTCACCCTTAATTCCTTCTTTAGCCAAAAACCATTGACTTGGTTAACAACCTACTTACTCGAGTGGTCGAACCATCGACTCCTTCAACCTATACAATGTTATTTTGACCTTTTTATTTTAATTATTATTTTTTAATTTAGAACTGACTATCCATTCAAATCGGATGCTTAAACCAATAACCCAGTAATCGATGGCCAAAGTAGTTCTAGTTCTAGATTGGTTTCTAAACCTTAGTGGTATGTGGTGGAAGCGAAACCATTGACCAGCCTCCGAGGGTGTGGGTGGTGAAGCCCTCTTCCCACAGACGACGCCAAATGATGATGCGCGATCTGGTCAAGTCCTAGTCGCCGGTTATCTCACCTTCGACAGAGCTGAAGTTGCCTGAAACAAGGAAGGAACTGGAGATTTCCGAGGAGGAACCCGATTGGGACACTCCGAAGCTCAAGTTAGTGCTTTTGAAAAGGCAAGAGGAAACAATGGATTCCAAGACTAGAAAGCACAAAATATCACATACCTCCTTCCCCCTGAGATGGGGGCCTTTATAGCCACCTTGTATACTTCTTTCCGAACCCCTGTCAGTTCGGATATCATTACCTCTGCCAGATCAGGTCACTTCCTCTGACAGATCAGTTCACTTCCTCTGCCAGATCGGGGGTCATTTTAGGTTTCATAACCTCCACTGCCAGTTGCCAGTTTGGGTGTCATAACCTCCACTGCCAGCTGCCAGGGCCGCCTCTGTCCGTTTGAGATGGCGGTGGCAGGTGGCCGTTGGATGGTGGCTGTCATGTGTTGGACCTCTAATCAGTCAGGTGTGCTGCCTCTGTGTACGGGTCTCTGGGCGTCAGGTATGGTTGTTCAGTCAGGACACTTGGAGCCGAAGTGGCGTGTGAGGTGAAGTCTTGAGCTCGGATAGAAGTGTGGCCCGAACTGCCTCTGGGTGGGTAGTTCGGGTCTTTGCTTTTTGTGCTTTTTGCAAGGCTCAGGACCTCGAAGGGAGAGGTCGGGTTCCTCCTTGGGGAAATCGGGAATCTTCAACTCGGAGCTCGAGTAGTAGGTTCCCCCTTTGGGGGAGCTCGAGACTTCTCCTCTCAGAGCTCGGGTTGTGGGCCCGCTGTCGTGTCGAGCTAGCGCTTTTGCCAGGTCACCCTTGGTTGCTTTCACATGTCGTACAACCAAGGGGTCGGGTCGAATCTTCCTCCATCAATTGCCCCCCACTCCCTATGCTCGGGGTCTTGACCCGACGTGGGGAGTTCACGGGATGACAGGTGGATTTGCCTCGGGACACTTTGGCCTCGGTCTGGGACTTCTCTAGTCCAACCTGCTTGTGTTCTTGGTTCAACCCGGGGTTAGTCCCGGGCTGTGTAGTTCACGCGCGTAAACGATTTCAAATTTTTGAACGTAAACAACGCGCACCAAAAATGTCTTTTCCTCGGGAAGTGCACAACTGATTTCGCGGGGAGCCGTTGGATGGTTTCGATCTTGGCCGTTGATGTGCAGGTACAATGGCTATAAATAATGGGGGCCCCTTGTCACTTTCCTCCGTCATCCTTCAGCATTTGTTCCTTGAGCTCGCGTCCAAGCCTGTCAGCTCACGTCACTTGTTCGTAGTCTGATAGCTTTTCCTACTGAGTCCTCAACCCTCTTTGTTTCGATGTCTAGCTCGGGTAGTTTAGGTAGTCTTCTAGGGGGTCCGATGCTGGTTCTATGAACCAAGCTGCTGCTCTCGACAACCTTAGTGTGTCCAAGGCGGGGCCCGAGGTAGAGCTCGAGTTCGAGCCCGTATGCCGAGTCACCTCAGGTAGTTTGGCATCCACCTCCTGCCGAGGTCGGGTGCTAGATAAGTTCGGACCTTCAACTATGACATCTGAAAGGCTTTGGTCCCCTATCGTCCAGTACAACCTGTCTGGGGAGTATACTTACTTTGTACCCTCGAGCGACTTTCCTTGGGAGCACGGTCTGGATGAGATCGTGATATTTCAGGAGCAGCTCGTTGTCGGGCTGCGCCTTCCCTTTCATCCTCTTATCGTCAAAGTCACGAACCACTTCGGTGTTACCATAGGTCAACTTCACCCGAACTCTATTCGTAACCTTGTTGGGACTATCTCCCTGTGCTACGAACATTGCCTTCCTTTAGACCTGGAAGTCTTTTCAACTATCCTCATGCTCAAAAAACAGGCGAGTCCCCTACCCGGGTGTAGGAGGGCATACTACTTGTCAGCTCGCTCGAGCTTCAAGCTCTTAAACGATCTCCCAAATAAGGTCCCAGCATGGAAGCGGGACTACTTCGTGGTTCGAAGTGCTACGGGGTGTCGTTTCCTACTGAGTGGGGTTTGGCCACTCCTGACCCTAGTGTCGTATTAGACGAAAATACAGTGAAGGGCCTCCAGGACTGGGCCCGACAAGGGCTCAAATGCTAAGTCTACCTAACGGAGGACAAACTTATTCAGGCCGGCTTGAGTTCGGGTAGGTTTCTTGCTCAGACGAAAATACACTTGCTTTTGCTTTTATTCCCGTCTTCTGACACCGAGCTCTTTTTTGTAGGTGCTGTGGAGGCAGAGAAGACTCGAGGTGCGAACTTGTTGCTGGCATGAAAAGGAGGAAGCAAGCTGCTAAGCGGGTCCGCGCCGATCCTTCCTGGGTTGCGGAGCCCAAGGCACCAAGAATGGAGCCTCCTAGGGAGCCCGAGGTGTCCCCTTCAGTTCAAGAAGTGGCAGGGGCTCCCTATGCCGACACTACCTATACCCGAGCTGTGTTTTCGGGCTCGGGAAGTCACGGGGTGGTTGGGAGCATGCTGACACCAAGCTACACTCTCCGAAAAAGCAAGAAAGCCATTTGCCCTGAGGAGGTCGCGCAATGGGCCGATCTTCCTACAAATCTCATAAGCGCTCGTGCTGCAACTCACACCATGGTGGTAAGACGGGGTAGTGTTGTTTTTTTTTTTATTATTGAGCTGATTTGTCCTTATTCTGGTAGGTGAATTCCTCTATCCATGCTTTGGCAATTCAGGCGGAGAGGGGCTTGAAGCGAGCAGAAGCTGCCGAAGCAGCTTCCCGTGCCGCGTGGGTCGAGCTATCGAAGTCTTGGAGGGACGCAAAGGCCTTAGGAATGGTGGTGAAACATATGGCTGACCTGAAGTTGGACCCGGAGCATCAGGTCGAGTACCTTCAGGAAGATATTAGGGAGATGACTCAGATCTTTTCTCAGGCCGTCGAGGAGGCGAAGGTGAAAGCCGTCGAGTATTACATCGCTTTGCCGCGTTTCGACGATATGATGGTGGGCTCGTACAGACGGGGTTTCAAGTTGAGCCGATGGATGATAAGGAACACGTACCCCGAGCTCGATGTTAGTGCCATAACCACTTCACGCATTGCTCAGGAGATGGCTGCCGCAGCTGATGATGATGCACATTTCGAAGAGGAAGCGAGTCCTTTGGGTGTTGTTGAAGTCCCTTCTGAAGGCAAGGAAGATTGGCCTCTGGGCTTGTTAGCTCGTTTGTGTTTTTTGTTTGTTTTGTTTTTTTTTTTCTAAACACTGTAAAGCGAACATTTAGCAATGAAGTAATTTTTCTATTCAAAAGTGTTGTGCAAATATTCTCCTTTTGCCGAAGTGACTATATGCTCATGCTGCTAGACTTAAGCTCCAAGGCGAGTTAACATAGTAAGGCTATGTGCCCGATCTGTTCTCCGCCCGGGTTAGTTAACATAGGCTGAGTTGGGCCCTGGGCTATGCACCTCGGGATCCATACTTGTGCAGATTGCTTTTGTTGATGAGGTGCCGAGGTCCTTGTTAGCTCGGCATTCTGGACCTTAGGGTGCCGAGGTCTTTGCTAGTTCGGCATTCTGGCCCTTAGGGTGTCGAGATCTTTGCTAGCTTGGCATTCTGGGCCTTAGGGTGCCGAGGTCTTTGCTAGCTCGGCATTCTGGTCCTTATGCTCTAGTAGCGGCTCATGGCCTGCTTAGTTTGATGATTTATAGGTAAAATCGTCTTAAGTTGACGATGTTCCATGCCCGGGGTATCTGTTTACCTTCCAGGGTCTCGAGCTCGTATGCTCCTCCGAGTACTCTCTTTACTCGGTAGGGTCCTTCCTAGTTCAGCCCGAGTTTGCCAACGCCGGGCTCAGATACCATGATTTTGCAGAGGACCAGTTCGCCAATGCGAAAGTTTCGTTTCTTAACTCTGGCATTGTAGTACCGAGCTACCCTTTGCTATTATGTTGTGGTTCTGATGTATGCGAGGTCCCTCACCTCGTCAAGTAGGTCGAGGTTGGTACGTAGTTCATCGTTATTAGTGTTGTCACAGTATGCTTCCAAACGAAGTGAGGGGATTTCGATTTTGGCTGGGATGATTGCCTCCGTGCCATAGGTGAGGTTGAAGGGAGTTTCTCCAGTGGCGGCCTTTTCTGTAGTTTGGTATGCCCATAGGACACTGGGTAGATTGTCTGCTCATAACCCTTTAGCTCGGTCTAGCCTGGCTTTTAGTCCACGAAGGATAGCTCTGTTCGTGACTTCTGCTTGACCGTTTGCTTGTGGGTGCACAAACGATGTGAAGTTTTGCCGGATCCCCATGCCTTGGCACCACTCTTGGAATTTGATGTCTTCGAACTGCTTGCTGTTGTCGGAGATCAGCACCCGAGGTAGCCCGAAGCGGCACACTATGTTCTTCCAAAAGAAGTTTTGGACGTTTCGAGCTGTGATGGTTACGAGAGTTTCAGCTTCAACCCACTTGGTGAAGCTGAAACTCTTGGAATTTGATGTCTTCGAACTGCTTGCCGTTGTCGGAGATCAGCACCCAAGGCAGCCCGAAGCGGCACACTATGTTCTTCCAAAAGAAGTTCTGGACGTTTTGAGTTGTGATGGTTACAAGAGTTTCAGCTTCAACCTACTTGGTGAAGTAGTCTACTGCCACTACTAGGAACTTCCTTCCTTCTGTTGCTGGCGGGAATGGCCCGAGTAGGTCGATACACCATTGTGCTAAGGGCCATGGGCTGGTGAGGTACTTGAGGTCGACGGCGGGTTGATGGTGAATATTGGCATGCTTTTGGCACTTCTCGCACTTTCTGATTAGCCCGACGGCGTCTGCTTTCATTGTTGGCCAATAGTACCCCTGTCGTAGTGCCTTCTGAGTGATGACCCTACCCCCCGAGTGTCCGCCACATAGGCCTTCATGAATGTCACGGAGTACGAGCTCGACTTCAAGAGATCGCAAGCAACGCAGGTAGGGGAGCGTGTAGGATCTTTAGTACAGCCGTCCGTCTATCACGATGTACTTGGCTGCCTGACGCTCTACCCTCCTGGCGGCGTTGCATTCTGTGGGGAGGGTTCCATGCAGTAGGAAGCTCGTGAGTGGATCAATCTAGCTCGGTTTTGCTTGGGCGACAGGAGCGACCTCCTCTACCGCCCGGAGAATGCTAGGCCAAGGTAACTCCTCTATGTACACAGTTCTTATGGTGTTGTCATTGGTGCTGGCTAGCTGGGACAGGGCGTCAGCCTCAGTGTTCTTTGACCTCGGGATTTGCTTGATGAAGTGTGACTGGAAGCCAAGTAGTGCCTCTCTTACCTTTTCCAAGTAGGCGATCATATTTGGCTCGCAGGGCTTCGTATTCCTCTGTAACTTGGTTAACCACGAGTTGGGAATCTCTACAGATAACTATGTGTTTTGCCTTTACCTCTTGCGCCAGAGCTAGCCCTGCTATCAACGCCTCGTATTCCACCTCATTGTTGAATGGTGCGAACTCGAAGCGTAGCGCGTACTCCAGTTTTGTGCCACTCAGACCGCGAAGAACTACACCGGCTCCGCTGCCCTATTGATTTGAGGATCCATCTACGTGAAGGATCTCGGGCTCTTCATCACAGTTCGCGCTTGGCCTAACCAGAAGAGATACCAAACAGGGTGCAACCTCCCGGGGCTCAGACTCAATTGGCCTGGGAGCACTGAGCTCACCTGAACTGGGAGCCTCGTGCTCAACCGGGCTGGGGACCTTAGAGCTAAACGTGCATTCTGTAACAAAGTCTGCCAAGTCTTGAGCTTTGATAGCGGTTCGGGGTTTGTACTGGAGATCATACTCACTGAGTTCGATGGCCCACTTCGTCAATCGTCTAGAGACCTCGGGCCTGAGTAATACTTGCCTCAAGGGTTTGTCAGTGAGGACGACGATGGTATGAGCTTGGAAATACAGGCAGACTTTGCGGGCCGCAATGACCAGCGCATAGGCTAGCTTTTCTATCTCTGGATACCTTGTTTCTGCTCCCTGTAATATCTTACTAACATAGTAGATGGGTCATTGGACCCGATCTGCTTCCTTTATCAGTACCGAATTGACCACTTCATCATTTGCCGAGAGGTACAGTTCTAAAACATCGCCCTCTTCGGGCCTGACCAACACCGGGATGCTAACGAGGTATTTCTTGAGCTCGTCAAATGCGAGCTGGCTGTTCGGGTTCCACTTGAACCCTTTGCCTTTTATTGCCTTGAAGAGGGGAAGACAATGGTCTGCTGACTTAGACATGAAACGACTTAGGACGGCTATCTTGCCGTTTAGCCTCTGAACATCTTTAACTTTTTGGGGTGGTCTCATATCTAGGATGGCCTTTATTTTGTCCGGGTTGGCCTCAATACCGTGCCAGTTGATGATGTACCCTAGGAACTTACCCAAGGTGACACCGAAGACACACTTGTTTGGGTTTAGTTTCATGCTAAATTGACGCAGAACTTGAAAGACGGAATGTAAGTCTTGTATTAATTTATGCGAAAATTGTGTCTTGACAACCATGTCGTCTACATAGCATTCTATCTTCGTGCCAATTAAGGTCTGAAACAGCTTATTCACGAGTCTTTGAAAGGTCGCCCCAGCATTTTTCAGTCCGAAGGGCATAACCTTGTAGCAGTATAGGCCAAACTCGATTATGAAGGTGGTTTTTTCCTCGTCGGATGGGTCCATACTGATTTGGTTGTAGCCCGAGTAGGCATCCAGGAAGCTTAGAAACTCATGTCCCGAGGTTGCGTCCACTAGGCTGTCGATCCTGGGGAGGGGGAAGCAATCTTTCGGGCAAGCTCGGTTCAGGTCGGTGTAGTCGACGCACATGCGCCACTTGCCGTTTGCCTTTTTTACCAGAACTGGGTTGGCTACCCAGCTCGGGTAATGAACTTCCCTTATGAAGTCTGATGCGAGGAGCTTCTCTACCTTCTCATCAACCACCCTCCAGCGTTCTGGGGCTAAGTTGCGTTTCTTCTGTCTAACGGGTTTGACTATAGGGTTAGTATTAAGCTTGTGAGTTATGAGCATAGGGTCTATGCCGGGCATTTCTGTCATGGACCAAGCGAAAACATCTAACTTACTGAGTAGGAAGCATACCAGTTCGAATTGCAGGGATTCTTCTAGGGATGCTCCGACCTGAAGTAATCTGGCGGGGTCTTTTGTCAAGACAGAGATGGGAACAGTTTCCTCTGTTGGTGCAGCTCACTCCTTGTTCTGTTCCGTAGGTCGCTCCAATTTGAGGCCGCTAGTTACCTTGGCCTTTCCCTTGAGGGCGGCAACGTAGCACTTGTGGGACTCGAGCTGGTCGCCCTGCACTACCTGATGTCGAAGTCCGTTGGGAACTTCATGGCCAAATAGTAAGTGGACACCACAGCTTTTAAAGCGTGGGTGATCGACCGACCTACTATGGCATTGTAAGGGGAGGGGGTCACGACCACCAAGAAATCGTGACTGAGTCTTACCGTGCTAAGCCACATGCTGACTTCCACAGGTACTATGACCTTTCTCAGGGGTCTGACCTCTTCTCTACTGAAGCCGACCAGCGGGGTGTTCATGGGCTTCAAGTCACTCTCTCGGAACTGGAGCTTATCGAAGGCCGCTTTAAAGAGGATGTCTGCCGAACTGCCAAAGTCAATGAGTACCCGTTGGACTTCGAAGTCATTGATCTTCATCTTTATGACAAGTGCATCCTCGTGGGGGTAGTGGACCCTGTGCGCATCGTCTTTGGTGAAGAATATTGGGTCTTCCGTCTTGTGTCGCTTCGGGGGATTTTGTTCTTCTTTAGCGGCCTCCCGAGTTGATGCCTGAGCTGCTGTCGAGGTGCATCCTGCTATGATTGATCCTCCAACGATCACGTGGATTGTTCCCCGAACTGGTCTTTCCTCCGGGGGCTGCTTCTACGGTTCGGCTGGTCGGCTGCTGGACTCGGGAGCATCTCTGCTGTGCTCTCCCTGCCGACCTGTCTTATTACTATTATTATTATTATTATTATTATTATTATGCTGTACAAAATTTCGTAGGTACCCGCGACGGATAAGCTCCTCTATCTCGTCGTGGAGATTATTACAATGCTCAGTGCTATGACCGTGGTCCCCATGGAAGCTACAGTATAAGTTTTTATTCCTCTCGTTCGGGTTTCCCTTCAGACGAGGTGGCCACTTCACATACGAGGCTTCTTTGATCATCATTAAGATCTTTGCCCGCTTTGCGTTTAAGGGCGTGTAGTCCGCCCAACCTGCTAAGGGAGCTCGGAACGGTTGGCTTGGCTTTGGCCCCCGATCTGGGTCTCTTTTTCTCCTGTTATCTGAGTTGGAGGGCTCGCCTTCCCTCTTCCTTTTTTCGATCCCGCCCTCAGTCCTTTGGTTGATCTCCTCCTCTATTCTTATGAATTTGTCCGCGAGATTGAGGAACTCTACTACGGTCGCGGGCTGGTTGACTACCATGTGCCACCTGAACTCCTTGTGTGTCACGCCCCTCTTGGCTGCCACGAGCTGTACCGCAGGGTCTAGGCGCGGTATCTACAAGCATGCATCATTGAACCGTTTGATATAGCCCCGGATGGACTCTCCTTCCTTCTGGACTATTCCGAGGAGGCTCTCCTCAGTGCGGGGGCACCGATTGCTGGTAACAAAGTGTGCGGTGAAGACTTGTACGAACTGGGTCCAACTTCTTATCGACTCGGGGGCTAGGTTCCTGTACTAGGTGTGGACTACTCCCCTGAAGGTTGTAGTGAACGCCACACACATACAAGACTCGCTGACCCTTGCCAGGTGCATTTGGGACTGGAAAGCAACGACATGGTCATTGGGGTCAAAAGACCCGTCATACTTGTCTAGAGGAAGGAGCTTGAAATCCTTGGGCATGGTGACTGCAAGGAGTTCTGACGGCAGGGGGAAAGGGACTGAAAGAATTAGGGCAGCTTTTACCTCGTTCAAGTTTGCTTCTTCTTTACCTCGGAGCTCGGGCAGGATGTGGGTGGTAGTTTGGCGACTTCACCGGCGTCTTCGCTACTGCTTAGAGGACCTGGTGTTGGCACTACTTGCCTCGGTGTTGTCGAGGTTGATCAGCCTGGACTGCCGGCAGTCCACTGCTAGGACGCTGAACTGGTTCTCTATGAGCGGGAGCTCGAATTTAGAGTGCCGAGGTGCTGACTTGACTAGCAAGGAGGTTCCCGATCCGCCGGCGAGCTGCGAGGCGGTGGTGATTAGTCTTTCCCTTCTGCCCGGGGATGAGGCCTGGCTCTTGGAGGGATCCTGGAGTTGGGAGGCTCCTCCTCGGTGAGGGCGCCTGCCCTGAGGGGAGGGCTTGGCCAGCTTCGGAGCAGGGTGCCGAGGTGGGAGCTGTGGTTGGTTCAGAGGCAGTTGGGGGAACTGCTGTTGATAGTGACACTGAGAAATGTGGTGCAGTACTTGCTGCTGATGGAGCTGATGTTGTTGGAACTGCTGCATTTGGGCTTGCATCGCCCGCATGCACTGCATCAAATCATCAAACTGGTTTTGGCTAGTCACCAGAGGGACAACAGTTGGTTCGGCAAAGGTTGTCTCGACAGTGAGGGGAAGGGGAACATTCACAGGTGCCACCTTGCTTGGTGCGTTGAGGCTAGGGAATCTGTCCGTTGATAGGGGGACGATGAACTGTCCTATGCACACAGTGGCAGGCTAGGGGTGTTCCCCTACAACACTCAAGTCAGTGTTGTGACTGCTGTTGCTGGGAGAAGCCATGGAAGCTAAGGTTTCTTTGAGAGAGAGAGAGAGAGTTAAAGGTTAGGGGAGGCTTTTTGAAGTCTTCCCACAGACGGCGCCAAATGATGATGCACGATCTGGTAAAGCCCTAGTCATCGGTTATCTCGCCTTCGACAAAGCTGAAGTTGCTTGAAACAAGGAAGGAACTGGAGACTTCCGAGGAGGAACCCGGTTGGGACACTCCGAAGCTCAAGTTAGTGTTCTTGAGAAGGCAAGAGGAAACAATGGATTCCAAGACTAGAAAGCACAAAATATCACATACCTCCTTCCCCCTGAGATGGGGGCTTTTATAGTCACCTTGTATACTTCCTTCCGAACCCCTATCAGTTCGGATATCATTACCTCTGTCAGATCGGGTCACTTCCTCTGACAGATCGGGTCACTTCCTCTGCCAAATCGGGGGTCATGTCAGGTTTCATAACCTCCATTGCCAGTTGCCAGTTTGGGTGTCATAACCTCCACCGCCAACTGCTAGGGCCGCCTCTGTCCGTTTGAGATGGCGGTGGCAGGTGGCCATTGGATGGTGGTTGTCATGTGTCGGACCCTTAATCAGTCAGGTGCACCGCCTCCGTGTACGGGTCTCATGGGCGTCAGGTACGGTTGTTCAGTCAGGACACTTGGAGCCGAAGTGGCGTGTGAGGTGAAGTCTTGAGCTCGGATAGAAGTGTGGCCCGAACTGCCTCTGGGTGGGTAGTTCGGGTCTTTGCCTTTTGTGCTTTTTGCAAGACTCAGGACCTCAAAGGGAGAGCTCGGGAATCTTCAACTCGGAGCTCGGGTTATAGGTTCCCCCTTTGGGGGAGCTCGGGACTTCTCCTCTCGGAGCTGGTGCTATGGGCCCGCTGTCGTGCCGAGATAGCACTTCTGCCAGGTCACCCTTGGTTGCTTCCACGTGTTGTACGGCCAAGGGGTCAGGTTGAATCTTCCTCCATCACAAAGCAATGACATACCAACTAAAAATTGAATGAAGCATTGTACAATCAGGTAACACATTCAAAAGAGCAAAAATGCAATTAAACCAAGATCCTTGAAACAAGTTTTGCAAATTTATATTCCATAGGGCAATGAATGGGATGGCTTGAGAAAATTGACATTCCAGAAAAAGATGGTTGATTGATTTAGGGGGTTCATTGTAAAGTTGACAAGTTTGGTCCTGATCATTAGCCAAGATTTGTTGTTTAACCGTGATGAGTCCGTTAACAACCCTCCAAAGAAACAACTATAATTTGGGGAGCCAGAAGTTTCCGAAGACAACTAAAACATTTTTCTTGTCAACTAGGATGGGATTATTCAACAATTGTTGAATTTGGGTATAAGCATACTTTGTTGAGAATTTCTCGGAGGGGTGGGGCGTCCAAATACAAGAGATGGAGGTATCTTCCAGGAATATAGGTGTGTTGTTGATATCCTAACATTCCTCCTTTGAAAAGTGATGTTGGATCAGCCTTTAGTTCCAACTATGTTGGATCAGATTTGCTATTGGGCTATGTTTAAGGGTCGGAGGTCCAGATTCACATTTTTGGTTATCTTAAACCCTAACCCACCATTGGCTCTGGGGTGAGCTAACTTGTTCCACGCGCACCATCTATAAGGATGGGGTTTGAGTTAGATTTTGCCCACTAGAAAATTCTTGATGCTTTTATCAATTTCATTAATAGTTTTATGGGCGAATTTGATCACCAATATAGAGTAAATTGGGATTAGACTGGAGGATGTATTGGATTAGAATTTGTCTTCCAGCTTGGTTTAGATCAGGTGCCTTCTAGTGGTTGAGTTTATTTTTATGTTGTCTAGAATGTAGGATAAGTCATTATTTCTGTTCCTAGACCAACACATTGGCAAACTCAAATACTTAGAGGTTGGGTTGAGATTAATTATACGGAGCTATTGTCTAAGTGAATATTCTTGCTAAAGAAGATACTTGATTTTTCAAAATTTATGAACTGGACTGACATGGCTTGGAATTGCATTAGAATTTCTCTTTGGATAAAATTTCCAAATTTATCCAACTCATCCATATGCACCCTGAGAAAGAGTAAGATATCGTGAGCGAAGAAAAGATGGGATATTGACGGGGCCTTTGGGGTAATTTAGAGACATTGTATTCTATTTTCATATTCAACTTTTATTAGCATTCTTAAGAGCCCTTTCATGGCCAGATTAAAAAGATACGGGAAAGGGTCCCCATGTCTTAGACCTCGAATAGGGCTGAAATGGTGCTCAGAGGTACCATTTACAAGGACCAAGAAGGGATATTGGTGAGATGCATTGCTTAATCAAAAAGTAGACTTGTAAGGAAAACCCTAAACACCTTGGTAAGAAACGACCATTTTAGCCTGTCAAAGGGTTTGGACATGTCCAATTTAATGGCCACGTATCCCGTGCCCTTTTTATAGTGTTTTAAAATGTGAAAACATCTCATGAAAAATTAAGGTATTGTCAGTTATTTGCCTTTTAGGGACAAAGGTAATTTGAGTTAGGGATATACATTTGTCAAGGAGGGGATGGAGACGGTTGGTTAGGATCTTAGTCAAAACTTTATCTAGAACACTACACAAGTTGATGGGTCTTAAGTCTTGGACTTCGATACAACCTACTTTCTCAGGGATTAAATAAATGAAAGCGTGGTTCAATTTACTAAGTCTTTTCTTATTTTGGAAAAATTCTTGGGGAAAGGAGATAATATCCTCTCCCATTAAATCCTATCATTCTTTGTAGACTAATGCAGGCATTCCATTGGGCTTGGGGCTTTAAGGCTGCTTATATTCCAAAGGGCTTTTTTAACTTCTTCTATTGAGGGGATTGCTAAAAGTTGTTCATTGTCCTCTTTGCAAATGATAGGGTTGAAAAGGGAATTAATGGTACTTAAGTCTCTAGAGTGGTGGGATTTAAACATCTTTGAAAAGTAGGATGTGAATACCTTAGAAATATCCTTGTGCTCCGTCACCTAGTTCCCTTGTTCATCTTTTATTCTTTATGTGGTTCTTTTTTGAACCTTGTACTTCTATGAAAGTAATTGGTGTTTTTATCCCCCAACTGTAAGCACATTTGTCAGGATTTTTGTCCTCACATGTTTTCTACATGATGAAATAACTCCTCAAAGTTTTTATACAGCTCTTGAATCCTATTTTGAGCTCCTAGGCTATTCTGCTCTACCCAAGTGTTTTGATCCTCTAATTGGCGAAGTACTCCAGATGATTAAATTCTTTTTTATTCGATCCATCCTCAGGGTATTCTTTTTTCTTATTATATTATAGGTTCTAAAGTTTATATTTTTGATGGCAATCCCTATTATATAAATCTGTAATGTTAAAATGCTTAGCCTAGCTTGAGTAATGGCTCTGTCAAGGGATCTACGTGTTTCTAAATGATCAATTGGGTAGTTCCTGAATGTAGGAAATTCCCTAAGCAGCTGGGAATATATATGTACATGAAAAAGCAATACTTTTAAACAGTTGTAGACCTAAACAGTTATACCGTTCAACTTAAAAATCATCCAAGCAATTGGTTTTGTTTTACCCTTAATCCATTTTTTAGCCAAAAATCATTGACTTGGTTAACAATCTACTTATTCGAATAGTTGAACCATCAACTCATTCAACCTGTACAATATTATTTTGACATTTTTTATTTTAATTATTTTTTTCTTAAATTAGAACTGGCCATCCATTTAAACCGGATGCTAGAACCACTAACCCAGTAATCGGTGGCGAAAGTAGTTCCGGTTCTAGATTGGTTTCTAAACGTTAGTGGTATATGGTGGAAGCGAAACCATTGACCAGCCTCCGAAGGTGTGAGTGGTGAAGCCCTCGAAGAATGGACTCATAGTGTTAAGGATCTTGCAAGTCTTTCCAATCGCACAATTCATCTAAACTCTTGAAATCCAGAAGAGTAGCTTGGTTTCGTAGGCTGGACTCGGGTATAGTTTTGTTGAACTTTGGATTTGCATCAAGATCTCGCCGGACTTGCAAATTCATTTCCTATTAGTTTTGTGGGCCCAATCCAATTTGGGTGTTTTCTCATATAAATAGTCTTGTACCTTACACAAAACTATGTTGGGGTAAAGAAAAGTGAACAAGAGTGTGAGATAAAGGGGAGTAGGAACTTTGAATCTATTTAGAGTTAGGGCTTTGGTGAGAAGGTGATGAATGCTTCATTAGTGGATTTTTTGTGTTGTCTATGAACACGTAGGCTCTAAATTGAACCATGTAAATCTCTAGTGCCATTGTATTACTCTATTTTACATTTTTGTCGGATATAGGAATTGACATTTCAGCCGGTTAATGTAAGCACTTCTAGTTGTAGATGGATGCGTCACAAAACAGGTGGAATTAAGGGTGTAATTTGGGTGGGTTCAACCTGAGTCTGAATTGGCTAAACCTGAAATTTTACACGGGTTAGGTTTGAATTTTTGGCCCTTAGGTTGAGTTCAGTTTTAAGAAATCGAACTTTTTTATTTTTTGAGATAGGCTCGGGCATAATTCTTAGATAGCTCGAACTCGGCCCAATCCGAGTCTGACCCGGCCTGAGTCCAACCTGAGTGCATAGGGACTGGTTTCGGGTTGTAAAGACCCGGCTTGACCTCGGGCTTTAAGCCCAAATTTTAGGGTTGGGCTCGGGTTGACCATAAACCCGGTTCAACTCGCCCCACTTGCACCACTACGTGGAAATATGCGAGTGCAGCAAAAGAACGAAAATTTGTTGTGAACTCACCGGGATTTTTCCGGCGAGTTCAAGCGTGGGTGATCCGAATTCCGAAGTGATTCTCTTTCGGGCTTCAGGCAAACAGTCGACCATTCCGTTCATCCGTTGACCGTTGTCATCCCAAAAGGTCCACCAGAAGAGAAACTCTGTAATCTGTATTTATCTCTTCACATGACTTCAAAAGTTTACATATTTAAACAGATTGATTCGTAAGGTGGTTGACCAAAGTCACCAAACTTTCCGTGGTCTTTACATCTAGGGCACAGGTGATTTTCTCTGAACATCTCTCTCGCTCGCTCGCTCGCTCGCTCTCTGATTCCCAGTTCGAAACCGATTTCTATGCTTAACTTTTCTCTGTTCAAGTGATAGCGTTCTTGTTTTCTGTATAATCACATCATGGATTGATCTGATTCGACTTGATATTTCTATATTTATTTGGAGTTCTCACTAACTTTTGATGGTCTTGCATCTGTTATCATAATTTTGACCTGGTATTTGTTTGAATTGTACTTTTAGGCGTTTCTGTAATTTTGTTGATTTGTGACAGGTGAAGTCGGTTCAGTCATGCTTGACTATAACTGTTTTTTTTTTTTTTTTCCTTTGTATTCATCCGATTCGTTTTGATGTTCTGCACTTATTTGGAGTTCTTACTAATTATGATGACTTCACATCTGTTATCGTAGTTCTTACTAATTCATGGGTGGGTTTTGATTGGTCAAAACTCTTCCCATACCATGTCTTTCCCGCATCAAAGATTTTCCCTATTGTAATTTTGCTGATTCTTGTGGCAGGTGATATGGGTTAATTCATGCTTGACCGTAACTGTTATTTTAATCAATTTGACTATAACTGTTCTTGCTCGTATGTAATATGATCACTCTTTTCATTTTAACTAAAATTTAGATTCTATCTAATTCAAATTAGGAAAAAGAAAAGAGATTAGAAATTCAGAATTATTGATCTGCTAGGATGTCACTTTTTGAGTTAAATCATATTTGTGAGACCCTATAATTATGGGAATAAAATTAGATGAAACATGAGCTTCTAGCAGACAGAAAAACTCATAATGGATGATATACAAATCTTTGAGAGGGGAAATTAGTTAGTAAGAAAAAAAGCAATGAAGTTTGTTAGAGAACATGATAACGTTGAATTCAGAAAGTGTTAGTGGTTGAAGAACGACGAGGTTGGAAGAAATTAGAAGTTTTGTTCCCATCATTGGTCAACAATGGGGACATTGCTGTGGATTGTGTTAATACCTATTAGTTCCTACTAACTGGGTTTGTGTAGTTGAAGTTTTTTTTTTTTTTTTTTTTTTTTTTTGAAGAATAGTATCTGAAGGGTCTATTCTCTTTTTGAATGAAAATAGGTGCATTCTAATTTACAGTCAAGATTTGAGTGGAGTTAAACCATTTGGAAACATAAAATCACAACAAGCAAGTATATAAAACAACTTGCAGTCCAATATTTTGTTTTTCTTTTTACTTATTGTTCCTTATCTGTTTCTTGAGTCCTGCTATGGTACCAAAAGGTATGGTGACTAACAAACTGATAACCATTTAATTGGTATTTTGATTCAAATTCACATGAAATTTTAGGTACGGTATCTTTCGGTACCAAGAAATTGCCTTATTTCTTATATGGTGGTTGCCATATACTGTAACCAGAAGGTCAGTTATATACTATAAACTGTCAGTTGTAGGTTTTTCATCATCACTCAAGTGATCGCGTTACTTATGGGAAAGTAGAAAGGAACAGCTTCAATAATGTGTATAGAAGAATAAGTGGGGATTAAGATTGGTGGAGGGCATGAAATTGGTGGATTGTATTACTTTGATGGTGGTGGATGAAAAGTAGCACTTCAGCCCTTTATTACCCCCTTCTAGTGGTATTGCAAGCTTGGTCATCCTTCACTTCACACACTTAAGTTGCTAGTCCCATTCTTGAATCGTGTTTCTTTTTTGGATTGTGAGCCATGTCAGTTTGGTAAACACCATCATCTTTTAGTCCTGGAGTTGATCATCGACACTTAAGTTGCTATCTATTTTGTTTTAGTTTAATTAGTTATTCAAAAAAAATCTATTCTTGGTTCTCTTACATCTCTCATGTTTTCGTTAGTATGTCAGGCTTTTTGATAGTGGAGTGCATAGCATATCTTTAGCATTTGGAAACATTGATATAGTGACTGAATCTCCCTAGGCACTAGAGTAGCGTTCAAAATCCAATTAAGCCTTTATTATTTCCTTGCCATCCAAGAGCATCTTGCATAACCTTGTAACCTTTACATTGTATTTGGATCATTCTACATTTCTCAATCTCCCCCTCATCTTCCAAGAAAAAGATAAACAAAAACCCAAAAAAGAAAGAGGAAAGAGCAAAAATGTCTCCAATCATTGTGGTATTGTGTGGTCATTCTTAGTTCTAGCATCTCTATTATCATCTCCAGATAATGTTATAAATGTCATAATTTCTGGTTTTGTGGTATGTCAACGTGATCCATGTCTAAAAGGAAAAACAATGTTCCAGTGCCAATTTCATACTCTTTTCATTCATGTTGATATTCAGGACTCAGGATCAGCTACAAACAAGATGTGTAGAATAGACTACAAAACCCAATCAAGAGCAAATGTGTCAGTTACTGGTATGTCTGATAACAGTATGGATCACTGGTTTATTTACTCCTTATCGGGTTATGCAGCCCATCGTACACGTCTTGTTTTTAGCAGATCTGGAGCCAATATTCAGTTATGTGCATCTTCTTCAACAGTTTTCTGTGCAGTCATCTTGCCTTGAAAGAGGGGTACTGTTTATTTCAGTTGAACTTCTGTAGCCCTTTAATTTTTCGTAGATGGTTCTTGATTCCAATGAGCTTTTAATTGATGCCAATGTATCACTCGCAATAGACCTAGAGAATGTTCCAACCTGTTCAGTATTCACAGATTAATGTCATTCACGATCCTGGACATTAGTTTTTAGGAAGACCTTCCAATAATGTAGTGTATGCATTACGTAAGAAGGAATTGATGGATTGAACTCATCAAATAATTGCCCTAGCAATCCATTGTATATCTCAGTCTTTTGGGCAATATGGTTTTGGAAAGCAAATGTTAAAGATTCTAAGTGTCCATTCTGGTAGCAAAAATGCTTAACATATGACCTTTTCTTATTTATTTTTATTTTATTTATACTGGTGATCTATGGTTTTAGATTTTCAAAATGGTCTTTAGTCCAGGCATGTGCATCACATGTTCAAGGACTAATTTTTCGGACCACCTTGTAGTCTATGAAATCATTTTCTTGGATTGTTTATGGTTCTCATTTGTAGTTTCTATTTCCTTTTCAAGTTTTGGCAGATTCTTATTACTGTTGATAGTGGACTTCTGATGGAGCATGGGGTGGATCTAAATCAAGGGAAGGAAACTCCTGCATCTGCAAGGCATATCTTACAGTGGAGCCAATGGCAATTACTTGATTCCATTCTTCCAACAGGTGGTTTTGCTCATTCTTTTGGTCTTGAAGCTGCTGTCCAAGCTTATATGGTTTCAAAGCCTGAAGATCTTAAAACATATGTGATCCATGTATTGGAAAACACAGGGAGCCTACTTCTTCCTTTTGTGTATGCTGCATCAAAGTGCCCCAACATGGATACCTATACAAGACTTGATAAAATTTTAGATGCAACACTAACAAATGAAGTAAGTAAGAAAGCTTCAATTTCCCAAGGATCAGCACTTCTGAGGATAGCTGCCGCTGTGTTCGTAGAACTTCCTTCTCTCAAAAAAATGAGGGACACCTTGCTTGGTTCCGGGACTGTTTCTTTCCACCATGCCCCTGTCTTTGGGCTTATATGCGGACTTCTTGGATTTGACAGTGAGACTTGTCAGAGGGCTTACATGTTTATTACAATGAGAGATACTATTTCTGCAGCCACAAGGCTTAATTTGGTTGGGCCTTTGGGCGCATCTGTACTACAGCACCAGATTGCTCATATTGCTGAAGAACTATTAAGTAAATGGATGAATCGTGCTGTTGAAGAAGCATGTCAGACTGCTCCTTTGCTTGATACAGTCCAGGGATGCCATGGCTACTTATTTTCTAGATTGTTCAGTTCTTGAATAGCAAGGGACATTGTTTGTACACTGGTAAAATTTTAGGTTGACAAGCATAAAAATGCAGGTTGAAGTCTGAGAGCAGCCACTTGGTGCAAAAATTACTAAAGGCTAGGTTTGTGGCAGTTCATCCCTCCCAAGGCCCCAGATTGCCAGGACCAGAATTGGGTAATGTCCCAATACCCCAGATTCTCCCAAGGCTAGGTTCGTGGCAGTCGCTTGGTGCAAAAATTAATAAAGGCTAGGTTTGTGGCAGTTTGTTGGTTTGGTTCTCTCTCTCTGGATCCAGAGGATTTTCTGATAGTACTTTCATTCAGGCCTTTGATAAGATGGGATCAAAGTTGATATTGATAGTTTGATGCTTGATTTGACAGGAAAAGTATGGATACCATATTGATGTAAGATTCTCTCCTCTCTCATTTCCTAAATAAATGCAATGTTTTAAAACATGCAATGTTTTAAAAATAAAATAATTAAAATTTGCAATCTGGATTTAAATAATTTCAAACATATTTAATCATCTTTTTAAAAATATTAATATACATGCATACATACATATATAGATGTATGCATATATATATATATATATTAGCGGGGATCCCTACAGGGCAGGGATCGGGGTCCCTGCGGGGCGGGGAACGCTCTCTACGTCCCCGCCCCGTTTTCACCAACAGGTATGGAAATTTCCCTATCCCCATTCCCATGGAAGAAAATCATTCCCATCCCTATCCCATTTGGGGCAGTTCCCCATGGAGGAAAATTGACATCCCTATATAAATGAGGTAAATTAAAGTCTTTCTTTCTTTCATTCTACTAAACTAACAAAGCAAACAAGCAATATGAAAAGAGGTATCCTATGAGATGTGAAAAAAAAGAAAGAACACATTACATACATACATATTCAAAACTCTCCAATTTGTTCATTTATATTCTATCATGAATAAGAGTCTGTGTCTGCTGTACTATTTTTTCTTTCACCTTCATTTAGTTCAGCCTGTGTGTCCCATTCCATGCATGGTTCATATGCATGGATACTTGTCACAAATGAATGGGAAGTGCAGCAGAAGATCCTGACTCCCTGGAAAATAGGTACATCTGCAGAATTAGGCATCCCATCCATGATTCTTTTTTTGTTACGTCTTAGAGGGCTTGTGATAATGGCTGAAATAGCTGGACTGAATGACCTATTGTCTTTGTTTTTCGGGTAGATAAAAGAGTCCTGCAATAAATATTTAAGGGTACACGTACAGTAATCAACCAGGCATGTCATTCAGCTATTAAGAAACTCACAACCTATTTCTGAGAAAGCAGCAAGGCATCACGCCTTAACCTCTTCAGCTGTAATCAAATAACTCCTTAGATGAATGACAAAAGCAATATAGAACAACTTAAACCAGCCTTTGTGTTCAGTTAACCAAAAAAAAAAAAAGGCTTTGTGTATTAAAAGATCAAACTAACGTCCTAAAAATTGAATTAATTAGAACACTTTTCACGATAAACTAGTTAATATATAGATATCTCGTACCAAGTATGAAGCAACTGTTCTTACGTAATTCAGAACTAGGTGTAATGTGGGCTGTGCCGGGCCGGCACGGCATGGCCTGTGGGCAGCCCGTGCAAAGTGCAGGCCCTGTCATGCTGGTTTGCGGGCCATCACGGGCCATGCCGCCCTCTCGGTGAAAATTTGGGGGTCGGCCCGGCATGGCCCACGGCCCAGGCCCGTGTGGGCCCATGCCGTTCTGTTCTGTGCCATGGGCTGGGCTGGCCCGTGGGCCAAGCTTTGGGCCAAGTCGGGCCATGCATCGGGTCAAAGTTATTTATTTAAAAAAAATTGACAAAAAACTCAAAATTTTAATTTTATATGAATTTTGTGTATACAATTGCTTATATATATAATAATTAAATAAATTAGTACAATAAAATAAAAAAAATATTTATTTTATTAATATATTATATATTATATACTATTATATATTTATAATTTATATATATATATATATATATATATATATATATATATATATGTGTGTGTGTGTGTGTGTGTGTGTGTGTGTGTAATATGAATAATATATATGGGCCATGCCGGCCCATGGACCTAAAACCCCAGGCCCAATACGACCCACATGATCGTGCCAGGCCTGACACAGCCCGTGGACTGTTGTGCTGAGCCGCGGGCGGCACGACCCAATTTATACCTCTATTCAAAACCCACTATATAGTAAATTTATGTTATATTTTTTATTTGATTTAGGAGGTTAAACAGGCTTTA
The DNA here is from genome assembly GCF_056320005.1 of Nelumbo lutea. Lineage (NCBI taxonomy): Eukaryota > Viridiplantae > Streptophyta > Magnoliopsida > Proteales > Nelumbonaceae > Nelumbo > Nelumbo lutea. The sequence continues at coordinate 21,064,771 of NC_142690.1, read as the reverse complement.
TTGGGTAAATAACCACCCACACACACACCCCAATATACTGCATCGAAGCTTTTGCATGGAGTCTTTTATTTAGTTAGGAAACTAAATCAGATTAATTTGTTACTAATGGATATGAGGAAAATTTTAACCCAGTTGAAATTCATTTGCCTGTTTTTCTGAATATACGAGGCCAGCCATGTGTTTGAAGGAGATACCTTCTTGGCTGAGGGCTTTACTACTAGCAGGAGGAAAAAATGGTTTTGGTGAGAGAAAAGGAAGAAGGGATAAGATAGGATTTTGAGGGAGGAAAAACTGCGTGAAATGGAAGAGATAAGTGAATTTCAAAGGGAATACAAAAATAAAGGCAGAAAATGCAATTCCACCCTGCTTACAATATACAAAAATATACATTTCTGCCACAACCAGTAAGAAACCTTATCAACCATCGCACCTTGCAAACACATACTCAATTCCACTTGTACATCTAATTTTACAATATTTTGAAAAAAATACAAAATAGCAATAGTCATGCCACCCTCTCCCTGGCTTACAATATATGGTACAGATACTAATGGGAGAGGCCATGCATGTACATGGGCATGACTAACAAAAAGAATTGAGGATATTGAAAAGAATTCAAGAGGAAATTAAAACCATTTTGATTAGAGAAAAAGGATGAAGGACAAGAGAGAATTTGAGGGAAAAACTAAATGAAGTGAAAAGAGAAAGTAGAGGTTTAAAGGAAAGATAAAAATAAAAATAAAAATAAAAAAAGCACAAATATAAGATAAATGCCCCATGACTTGCATCTCAGGATAAGATCTACAACAAAAAATACTGTATGCTTAAAGCATGGGCATCCAACAACACATTGGGAACATGTAAGGCCCACTGTGTGGATAGGTGCTATGTGCCTAGGGCTTCTCCTGCTCTAAGTAAATAAGGGTGTCAATGGACCAGTTTTGGACTGCACCCCATTTACTCCAAAATCAAATTGGACAGACGAATAAGGCATATTGGATTGGACCAATCCGGTCCAAAATATTTATTAAATTGGATTAGACCTGGTTCGTCCATAATAAACAATGTTTTCAAAATCAGATCGGACTGGATGGTTGGACCGAAAAACCGAGAACCAGGAACCGGTCACCTGACCGGTTCAGTTTTCCTCCAAAACCGTTGATTTTGGTCAGCAAACCGCTGAATCGGTCGGTTAACCATTCGAACCGTTTGAACGGTTTTGACCGTTTTCCAATTTTTTAATTTTTTTGTCAGAACGGGCCGACTGTTCAGGTCGAATAGTCGGACCGTTCGAACCAATAACTGGACCCCTGGCTGATTCGGTCACCGATTCGTTTTTAAAAACCATGATAATAAATTTATATTAGATTGGATTGAATTAAGCCAATATGTGATTCATTGATATAAGATAAGAATATAGGTATCAGCGGATTGAGTTTGGGTTGAAATCAATCTAAATTAAAATGAATTTGAACAGATTGAACATCAAGACATTGAATTGGACTGGTCCAAAATATTCATTGAATTGGATTGGGCCTGGTACATTCATAATAGACTCACAATGGACTGGATCGAATTGGACCAAATCCAGTCCAATTGACACTCCTACTAGTATATAGTATAGATATAATTAAATGGGTTACCCGTGTGTTTAATATCAACCTTGAGAAGGAGCATTCCCTACTTAGGAGCAAAAAGTGAATATTGGATATAGGGATATCCTTACTGAAGCAATCATGGAAATGTTGAAGTATTTAACTCTTGGTGGTTGGACAGGAGAAACCCTGGTTATTTTTGTTCCATGGTCACTTTTTGTGGTTGGACAGGAGAAACTTTCATGGGTATAAGTTCAAACCTAGGGTCTTTGCCGGTGGAGCTCTTCACAGGTGGACTGGTATGTCAGTCTAATTACTTCATCTTCTCTCTCTTCCTCTCTCTTTCAGAAACAAAGTTGGGGTACATTGGGAGGACTTTCTAAAAAGTCATCCATCAGGGAAATTAAAAAAAATAAAAAACGATCAAAACCATTCGGATGGATAATTGCTCAAGTCAGTGATTTGTTGACCAAAATCAATGGGTTTTGGAAAAAATTCAAATTTGGAGAAAAACGGAACTGATCACCTGACCAATTCCCGGTTTTTCTGGTTCAACCATCCAGTCTGATCCGGTTTTGAAAACCATGACCTAGAAAGCTTAAATGCACGTTATTTCAGTTAAAAAATCAACTTTCCGGTAAAGTTAATTTTAATAACTTCTTCAAAACAGTTCAGTCAACACAACTCAATAAAAGCTGAAACCCTTCCAAACCAGCCGATGGCCCATTTCTCAACCCAAGATGCACCCATTAGGCCATTATTAATAGATTAATAGCATTCTTCCAAATCCCAATATGTATGTAATAGCCCTCTTTAAGCCATTAATTCTTCCAAACAAGGATGAATAAATGGTTAAGGTTAAAAGCTATAGCCGACGGCCTGGTAATGTTATATATGAAGGCTTGTGATATTGCTTACATCATATTTGCTTGCAAATTAAGAATGTTGAGACAAAGGGAATGAGGACAAAGAAAGAAACGTTAACGTATGGGGTTTCATCGATCATCGTCACAAGAAGCTCGCGCGCTTTAATAGTGCTTGCTTCCAAATTAGCTTTCCATGCATACGTTTTCTTTCTCTATCCATTTGTCTCTCACCATCTTTCTCACATTAGCAAGTTATCAATTCTTGGGAAAGTCCAAGAAACACTGATTTAATGCAGAGAGAGAAAGAGAGGCATCATCTCTCACATGAAGGAGGAGACATATAAAGAACAAAACGTGGTTTTGGACTTGTGGTAGGGCTTCATGATGTAATAGACACTTGTGCAGTGCAGAGAGAGCCCAGTGAAGGTTATGTTGTATGGTGAGAGCAAAAAAGACTGGTTGGTGGCAAAAATTTTCAGAACATGGTAGGTCCAACATACGTGGACCTCATTAATGACCAGGTCCACACGCATTTAGTGCCCATCTCCACAGAAAAGGAACCTATTCCATCCAGCATCCTTCAAACTTAGATTTACTTTACTCAAACTCAGATATATATAATAGTTGGATTGGATCAGATCTCAAATTTGGATATTTATTGATAAATCCAGTGTTACACAAGACCCCAAGAATCAATCAAATTTAGATATTGTGTGATGATTGTAATCCAGTCATCCAATGTATTATTTGATATTTTTGTATGTATATATTTATATATGTATGCATCATATCCAGATTACAGCATATATTCCTAAACCTTGTATTATTGTGAATTTATTCTATAGTTGTACATGCATATTTAATGCATGTATTAATGTCAAACAAACAAAATTAAAGCAATAAAATATTCAGTTCAGCTATTTCAACTGTTATTATCTAATAGTCCTTTAGTTTCAATTCAGGTAAACTTTTATTCTTTTCATAATTTGGTAGGAGTATTAGACAACTTACCCAGACAAAAAATTAATTAATGTCAGACTTTTATCAATTGAAAGAGAATAAATCACTTGAGTGATGACTCGGGGTCTACTCATAGGTTACACCATGTGAGAGCTACATTTGTGGTGATTTATCTTAGAGTAATTTTTTTCACCTATACCCCTTTCATCTGTTCTTCGGGTTCAGTTTGGGAGGAATGTAAATACAAACCTGTACGGTACAGAACCTTGTGTATATTATATTTCTAAATCTTGTACCATTTGTGTTTATACTCTTTCCAAGCTGAGGAAAGAGTACAAAATACATATAAAATACAAGATTTTGTGCTTTATATATTTGTATTTGTACTTCTTCCAAATAGAGCCTTAGGTCCATGTGATGTAGCTTTGGCCTCTATACGAGAGGGGGAAGGTGCTATATGCTAGACCTAGTTAGCAATGCTTTGTGATCATTTAGCAATACTCTTAGAGAGAGAGAGAATATTAGTAGGAATCAATTCAACTAGAAGAACAAGCTCAAACAATGAAAAGCACAGAAGTGGTTGTAGTGATCATTTATTGAAGAAATAAAATTAATTTTTGAATTAGTTGTTTCCATATGTTCTTCATAGTAATGCTTAGATTTCAGACATGAATGGAAAAACTAACCATACTTCTTTGTTTTTCAGTTCCAGTTCTAGTCTTTTTTTTTTTATCTCAAATAAATTCCTCTTAGTTGCTCTTAGATAAATGGGGCTAGCTATACTACTAGAACTCATGATGAATTGGGCTAATTGGTCCTCTACTTTTTATCACTAGACTGCTTTTAGTTATTTGTGTTCTTTTACTACTGTGGTGTTTGTTTTATGAGTTATCAGATGATTCTCTTTGTTTCATGGTTGTTTGTTGTCAAAGAAATGTAGAAATTGTGTGATACAAAATCCACCTTATGGAACTAAGAGGAATTCTAATGAAACCCTTTTTGTTGGGTAGGGATATAAAACCACCTTATGGAACATAGGTTGTGATACAAATTTGTGCTTTTAAGATAGATTCTTCTCCCTTACATAGAAAGAAAGAAAGATGTATCTTTTGCATTGCTCATATAGTTATGCTTGCGAATGTGTCTTTCCACCTTCAGAATAATCTGGAAATGGCTTGTCTTCTTTAAGATGATGTGAAGGCCCAATTTTGACCTCATAGATGAATGAAATAGAGGAATTAGGAACTAAATTTCTTATAAAATAAAAAGAACCCTGAAATTAAAAACAAAGAGACATAAGGGACATGGTCCAGAAGCTTTTATCCAAAAATTTTATTTGTACAACAGATGAGAGTAAAGAATCTTTTAAAGGGGGACAGATTTGGGCACATTCCATTTTTGACAAGTAGTGAACATCCTTGGTGAAAGACAAAGAAGTCACCGTTGAAATCTGAATTTGATAGATCACCACCCTTTAAATGAAAAATTCCCTACTTTTTTTACAGTAATTAGAGTGATCCAAATTGATAGAAGATGGTGAGTCTTCCTATTGAAAATATGATGGGTACCTTTTCCTGCTTGCTTCTTGGTACTTATCACATTGATAGTCTTCAAATAGTTGGAAGTTAAGACTTTCACTTTGCCAAACTGCCAGAGTACTCTAACGTATTTGTTAGGAATTGGTCATTCTCCCCACCCCTCATCTTGCTAAATTTCAACTAATTTTTCTTAGGCCCATTTATTATTGCTTTAAATATGGCATTCTCTATAGTTTGTCATCTTGGCATCCATTAATTTATTTTAGGCTATTTTGGTTCCACAGAAAAATAACAGAGAAACATAAAGTTGAGGGCAAAGTTCTTAACAACTATTAAATTCCTTAATAACTTTCTCTCATTTTTTTGTTTCTTTCTTATTTTCTATCGAACCAAACACATCCTTCATTTTTTTATAGTTTTTTAGGAGGTTAGAGGTCACTCTAGGGTGGTTTGAACTTGGGAAAAAACTTGGAAGTTGGAATGACCAACTTCTTAGGGACTCAAAATAAGCAATATATTATACACCTGATACTGTCCAAAATAAGTAATATGAACATGCTTAATAAAACATTGAAAGTTGGAACTCATGCATAAAGATATCTCGTATAAAGGTAGCATATTTGTTAGATTTATACTTTAGGCTTAGTTTGGAAAGAGTATAAATTAATATAAATATGTATACAATATATATATATATATATATATATATATATATATATGAATAATACGAAAACACAAAGTTTTGCATTCTACATATTTGCATTTATACTCCTTTCAAATGGAGCCTTAGGGATGAAATATGGCCGAGCCATTGGGTCTCCCATCTGATGGATACTTTGAATTCGCCATAGACTTCTTTCACATTTAAGAAATAGGTAGTGTCCAGTGAACTTTCCTAGTCAACCTAATTAGGTGACCTCTTCATTTCTTTCCTAATATTATTTATGTTGATGATGATGCATGTTGATAGGGCCTTTTTTTTGGAAAATGGTCCAATATTTGGAAGTTTCAATTAGGTAGTTTATCAAATAAAAAAAAGGATAGATTTAGAGTTACAAATGGTATCCGTTTGTCGAAAAATTCGACCCTAAGAGTAATCCAAATTGTCTTTTTCTTTGAACAAAATGTCAGCATCTTCCAAGGTTGATATGAGACATTAATGAATGGTAGAATATGATCATGAAAAGTATTACTTGGTTTAGACTTTAGATTTACCAAAGTTGTTGACCCATAAAGATTCAATTCTAGATCCTATCTTTTGAATAAATATAAAGATAAGAATGTAACAGTTCTATTTTCAAGAAAAAGAGACAATGGTGAGTAATCTGTTTCCCTTCAAATCAGCATCCCTTTATGGTCTTCAAGATTGGAATATTCTTTTCTAAATGATGAGAGCTATATATGATTCAAAATAGGTTCATTAGGTATCCAGATTGGCTGTGATTTCTGAGTCTTAATTTAGTCAGATTTAGATAGAGTAATTACAAATAATAAAAAAGAAAAAGATAATATAACTAAAAATTTATATAGTTACAAAGATTTTGTTAAAATATTCAATTGAAGAGGATAATAACAATAACCCTAGAAATATATATATATATATATATATATATATATATGAGAATTTCATAAGTTTGAGCTAATCTTACACTACTAGTCCAAAAGCCCATATAAAGGAGAAGGGTTGCATCATATTGACATGCATCATGATACATGTCCATCTTTGCTAGATCATGCATGAACATATTTGTAAAATCCCAGCACAGGTTTAAGTTCTTCAAGTTTTATCTATATATGTCAAGGTCATGATCCTCTGGTGAGTTTCTAATGTTGGAATATATATTTATCCAGAAAGGTGGTCAGGAGATATTCAAACAGGGCAAGTTTTGTCATGGGAAATTTGTAAGTGGGACCCATTTAGATCTTTTGACGTGGCAAATTAAGAGGGCCGGAATCAGGTCACATGTAAAGGAGTTGGCTGCATATCAGTACTTCCCCATTTCATTGGAATGCCACTTCATGCTTAAAAATTGAATAATTCAATTATTCGATGAACTGAATTAATTCATATGTATGTGTATAAATAAAGGATAAAGATATAAGTTGACATTATAAAACTAAGTTTAATTTTTATAACTTGCATCAAAAGAAAAAAAAAATATCCACTTTAGATGTTATAGATGTTTAATTGTTTTGTACAAAATTTCTGCAATATAACTATATATATGACATTACATGTTGATCCTCACAACCCAAATGATCTTTCAAAAACACTGGTTGTACCTTCTCTAGTTAAATATCTTAAATAAGTTTTAATCTGGACTGATTTGGGTTGAAAATGTTCTGGCCAGGCTAAGTCAAAGGTTCTACACCTGATGGTTGTTGAGGCAAATGAATTGTACTTTACAATGCCATGTTTTGGGTAAATCCCACATGAGAAGACCATGCTATAAATGGTTTCTTCCTTAGCCAATGTCATGTCAGCACACCTAACCTCAACACCAAATTATTAATATGTGGTCAAGAGAATTTTTCTGTTTTGAGAGAGAGAGAAGTAAATAAAAACCTGGTATGTCATGCTCCAAATTTATATGCAAAGCAAAATTACTATTAGGACAGTCTTGAGGCATCATCTCTCCTAGAGTTGTGAATTGGGTTCAAATTTGTAAATTAAGAGGTTTGAGTTTAAAAGAAAATGCCAATGGGCCCTTATGGAACCCTTCCTGCACCACTAGGTGTTTTGTTAAAATGCCCAAATGAATGAGTAAAGTGTATTTGGACATTTACACTATTCCATTCAGAATGGGCTAAGGCTGCATTTGGCATTCCTTATTTTAAGACCTATCTCCTTGTTACAGTTAAGGAGATAAGTCCTTAAAACAAGGAATGCCAAATGCAGCCTAAACCAATTTTAGGATAAAGTGATTTAAATTGGGTTTTTCTTTTTTTTTTTTTGCTCCAAACTAAACTTGACCAACTAAGCTTGGATCACCTTATAGAGCCCACATAGGCCTAGACTTTATGGGGACCTTTCCTCAATTTCCCAGGGATTAATGTCGACCTTGTTAAGCGTGTTATTCCCTATTTTAAGTAAATTATTAATTATTTTGGCCTCCTTTAAGATTGTTTATAGTTATTATAAGCATTTTTCTTGTCACGGATTTAATTTACTGAAATGCATATGCATTGCATACACTACACATGTTCTTACATTCCATTCAGTTCTCACCTTGACTATAAGTGGCTCTCTATGTTATTGTGATGTAGATAACCATCCTAGAAAGAGGAGAAACCTTTTTCTTCCTTGAGGTATATGGGCAATTTCACCTGAGGTTCCCTTAACCTTAGGTCCCTCGAAATGTCCTAAATTAATGCATCAACATAGCATGTTAAATTGCATGATGTGTGATATTTTTCACATGCATCTACTTTTATACTTAAATTAGGGACATTAGAAAATTAGAAGCAGTCTTGATTTAATATTTTAAACCTTGGATTAATTCTATAGCACCAAAGTGGCATAAATCATGGCAAGGGAAAAAGATATTAGATCTCTCTCTCTCTCTCTCTTTTTAAGGATTACTACTTGGAATTACATAAAGTTGCATTTAAAGACATCACAAGCAAATGACTTGACCTAAGGTTATGTTTGGTTTGAAGGAAAAGTTAGAGAAATCTATACAAGGTTTGTAAAGGTTTCCTTACCTTTCCCTACTTTTTCCTTCAAACCAAACACAATCTAAAGGAAGGTCATTGTTTGGGTACTTTTTAAATGATGTACAGTGATTGGCATGATTTTTCATAGTTTAGAGGATTATTCTGCCCAAAGGTGATTAGCCCTTAAAAAGTTGTGGTTAATTATGACCAATTACTCTAATTGGTAAATTAATGAAAGAACCACTTGTAACTCCCAATCTTGACCTAGGGAGAGACGATTGTGATGGTGTGTTGGGTTTCTCAAAAGACCTGTGAGAACCGTTTGAATGTCACCTTTTCGACCTCTAAAGGAGGGACTATAATGATGCACTAGGTTTTTCATCAAAGCTTATCACATGCATTAACTCTGGATGAATCTAATTGATGCTTCTAGTTTGGCATCTGTGGTTCAAGGTTTTCAAACTGCCGTTGATTCGGACGGCCGGACCATTCAGCTCGGGAACCGTCTAGGCAACCGGTTCTATTTTACCCTAAACCCGATTTTTGGTCAAAACCATTGAAAAAGTCAATTTTCCGTTGATCAGGGCGGTCAAACCATCGACCCAAAAACCGGTAGCCAGAATGGTTCCATTCCCAGATTATTTTTTAAAACATTGTGTGATTGCATGAATACATGGTTTGTTATTTTATGCATGGATGATTTTGCATAAGCTTACTCAAACATCATAACAACAACTACTAGTATCTCTATTTTTTCCTCTCTAGTAGCTAGCATTTGGACTTCGTATGAAACAAATTTTGAGGAATGAAAAATGGTACACGGACTTTGTGTTTTGAATTGATGGCTGTGTATCTTGAAAAACCTACTAAAGTTAGTACAACACGTGATCAATAGACTAGATATAAAGTTTGAGAGTGCTCTAATTGTATTGCTCTTAAAGGCATGCAATGCAATGTTCCAGCATCAATTTTAGGCAGTATCCTTAAAGCCATGTTTGGTTTGAAAGAAAAAATAGGGAAAGATAGGAAAATCTATACAAGATTTGTAAAGGTTTCCTTATCTTTCCCTTCATTTCCCTACTTTTTCTTTCAAACCAAATATAACCTAAAAGAATAAGGCCAAAGCACCCTTAGCTGCATTACAACAACGACCCTAAAAATTTGAAAAGGTCGAAGCTAGCAACGTTTTGGTTAAGTTGGAAAATATAAGTATGATGCAAATGGAAATATGAGCAAATACATCATGGAAATGACTAGTTTAGTTGAAATTACAATTTTCTAAGGAGTTTATGGTTCATCTTATTCTCATTTTTTCTAAGCTAAATTTTAAGGATGGTGAGAGGCACCAGTTTCAAATGGAAACAATAGCCATCCAATCAATAGAATATGAGTTAAAAGATTTGAAAATCAATCTTTAAATGGAAATTTGCATATGAATGCTTTTATGTTTCACTCATAGGTTTTTAGGCATAAGGAATGAACATCCGTTAAGATGAGCTTTTAGGTAAAGTTGCATATATAAAGCGACAATTAATAGTGTTAAGCTTCAAGGAAAAAGTGGTTAATCAAAGTATATATCCCCAGATCAATGGGAATAAATTTGTCTTATTGGTTCTCTTTTTAATTTGCATATGAGGACAAACTGTTGCTTTATGAGACCAAGTAAAGTTTTTGATGGAACATCTCTTGTGGGGATATATATTGTGGGCTTATCTCTAAAGGCTTATTCAAGTTTTTATTCTTACCAAAGAACCCTTTTTATGGAAGAGTTTGAAATAGTTAGATGCAGCCATATCTAGTATAAAGGAAAGTTTTCTTGTGGCCTGATGTAAGGTTATTTTTTAGGCTTGTAGGTTGTGGAACTCCATCTAAAGGCTCTAGATTGAAAATCCATTCTCTAAATCCCTAAGAATTTTCTACAACAATAAACCTCTAGTTTTTTTCTCTAAAAAGACAAGGATTCAAGTGAATCAAGCATATTAACATAAAATATCATGTTGTTGGAGAAGATATGCAAGATCATCAAGTGTCTATTATGCATTTCAATATGAGATAGACATTGGTTAATCCATTGAAGGACTAATTCCTAAAGTTTAAAAAATCATATTGCTCATCTAGAACCAGTTGATTATTTCAATGAACTTTGGGCACTTAGTTATTTGTAACCACACTATAGCCAATGATGATCTATGTATTCGAGTTTCTACTCCCCAAAGGTTTATGTGTATATAGGTATTATAAAGTATTAGATATTAAGGATTTCTATCTAGAAGATAAGGGCCTCATTTGAGACATATAGGTTTTAGATTTGGAGCATAAAGGCTCTAGTATAAGGCATTCAATTGCTAAAACTACTTTTTTACTATTCTCTACATTTGTATCCTTCTTCTTGTTGTTTTTCCTTAATAACACCAATGACAACATTTTTTTGGGATTCTCCTTGGGTTCCTACTTTCATTTATTACCGTTGAGAAAGTTTACGCAATGGTGTTTTTAGTGTTTACTTCTGTCTTGCCCAAAATTATTATCCTTGGCTAAGTGGTTGTTGAAGCGTAGCTTTAGGTGTCGAATCCATAGAGAAGTTGATTAAACCAACAAAGAAATTATCGCTAAGAGTGAATAACCTAGATAAAATGATTTTCTAAAAATAAAAAGAAGAGCAAAAATATTTGAATAAAAGTAACGATGGTTAAAGGATGAAAAGTAGTTTGTGATAAACAAGGTTTCGAGATTCACTTGATTGATTTGTTTAACTAGTCTCGACTTTGATTCCTATTTATTACTCAATTGCAAGTTTCACATCCCAAATCAAACAATTTAAAAACATAACTTTGAAACCAACTACAAAAACAAAAGTATTTATTTTGAGAGAATTAATTTTTGATGAAGAACAAAATGATCTATTCTTACAAGCTACCCAAGAACGACAATATATCAAATTGACAGTATTGTCAATGATTGATTCATAAAATAAATTTACCCAATCAATTATCTTCTAACAAATTGCACATAAAAAGAGCATGTATATGGAAATTGAATAATATAACTTCAGGGTTTATCAAATATAAAAATAATAAAAAATTTCTTTCAAGAACAAAATTAAACATTGAAATCTCTCAATGAATCAAAGTAAAAGAACAAGTAAGACTCATTGATCAAGATCCTCCCTAGCCTTGTTGAAGCTTTAGCCACGTTTAGACGTCATTCTCCCCTCTTCTCTTCTGTGAAAGACTGAGAAAATAATGCCAAAATAACCTTTAGAAGTCATCCCCCTTTTAGGTTAGATTTTTCTTTTTTATTATGCTGCCAGCCTCCTCAATCTGCTCAGCCCGGATCCGCATCTTATCCCCCAATTTTCGCCTGGATAGAAATTGATTTAGAGGAAGTTATTAATAGATGAATTGTATCTCTATCTCTTAGCTATTCATAGCCTCAAGAATCATCGAATTTTGACATTTGTAGAAAAGATATGCCCAAAATACTGGACCCTGTTCAGAGTAAAGCAGAAAAAGAATCTGCACTCATACTTGGGCCATGGAACTTGGGTTTCTTGGACCTATGTTTGGGCTTTCCTCCATTCAATTATTAATTATTTTAGCATAAAAATTGCACAAATAATAAAATTGACATTTATAAAATTATTATGGAAAAATATTACTTTTAAACTCTTTATTTTACAAATGTCAATTGTTGAGTACACTTTAGATATACATTTTCATGCTTCCGTCAATCTCTTTCCTTTGTACTCTTTTTGTATTTGGGCACCTAAATAGGGGTCTCTTTGTAATTTCTTGTTTCAAAATATAAAGTGCCTTTTGAGGGTGTGAATAGTAACGAAAAACACACCACTCAACACAATCCTCTTCTTCTCCTTTCTCTCTTTCTTTCTTTATTTCTTTCTCATACAAACCCTAGATTTACAATACTAATTTCCAACTTGGTATCAGAGCGGGTAATGGCACTTGGGAATACTTTTCTTGCTGACTCTCTTTCACAAGATGAATTGCTGATGTTAGACCGTTGTCGAATGACTTAGTAGTCTGTACAGGTGTCGGTGGCAATACATGAATCATATATGGTTTGGTTTGCCCTGATTTTAGAAGATTTTTTATATGGCTCTTGTCTTTGTTTGAAGCTTCTATGACTTTTAGTAGATTTTTCAATTAAAAAAAATCACAAAAAATTCATATATGATATTGAGCCTTATACACTTTGTTTAATCAGTTTTTCTGCTGAAAAACCTAGACCATTCAGGTCATTTTTTACCTTGGGTGCAATAGGAAGTGGTCCCTTATTTTTCTAATCCCTGGACAATTTTTGGGAGATTTTCTTCTCCCTCTATTTTGGTGCAACTTAGTTTTTTTGCCTTTCTTTGCCTTTTAACCGTGTGGTGGCCTAAGTTTCTTGGGTCCTTAGTTGTGGTTAAGTATTTGGGGCCCCTTTTGGTTGATGCGAAAGTGTTTTGATAAATTATAGAATCATTTAGGGATGTATAGATGGTTTCAATGTGTTCTCGAAAAGTGTCGGCATTTCTAGTGGTATGATAACTACTATTAAACTTGATGGAACCAACTTTTTAGAGCCGTTCAAATATGCTAAAATTATCATCACTGGGAGAGGTAAACTGGAATTCATCGTAAAAAAGGAAGTGAAGCCAAATCTAGAAGATCCAAAATATGCAAAGTGGAAACATGATAACTCTCTTATAATGTCATGGTTGATTTGCACAATGTAGCCTCATATTGCCCGAAACTACATGTTTCTTCCAACGACCAAAGATATTTGAGATAGAGTTATTGCTATTTATTCCCAAGTTAACAATATTGCTAGAGTGTACCAGTTTCAGAGGGAAGCTTGCAATATGCATTAGGGGGAGATCTATGACTATGTATTTCTCTTCTCTATAGTCCATCTGAAAAGAAATGAATCACCTGAAGACTCTTGTATGGAAGGACCTTGAAAATGGTGAACAATATCGAAACTATATAGAGGATAATGGAGTCTTTGATTTCTTGGCTGGCTTGAATCCAGAGTTTGATTTTACTAGGCAACATATTCTTAGTGTTAGGCATTGTCATTTTTGCTTCTACGTACTCCCTTGTACAATGGGAAGAGAGTAGAAGGACATCCATGATGCAACCTCCTATGACCGATCACTTTGCCTTTATGTCATCTCGGTCTAAGCAAAATACTAGTAAGCACCATGTTATTGAGAAGGTTGAGGATGTGGTTTGTGATTATTGCAAGAAACCAAGACATACTAGGGAAAAGTGTTGGAAGCTCAATCCTTACTTAAAACTAGAAAAATACAAAATCAGGAGGAAGGGAAATGCTCACTTGGCTACAATTAGTAATGATGTTCAACCTTCTGATGTTCCTAACTCTTCTGATGTAATGAATAAACTCAAGAATATATTGTTATAGTTGGAAAAGGGTGGTACATCCTCCTCATCTAGTTCTGGACTTAGTAATCCATTTAATTCATATGCCAAGATAGGTACTATAATTGTTCGTTCCACATATTTTAATCATTGGATTGTAGACGCCAAGGCTAGTGCCTATATGATTGGTATGCCTTCACATTTTACTTCATATAAGTTAACCCCAGGGAAGGGCAATATTACTATTGTTGATAGATCCCAAACCCCTATTTCGGGTTAAGGAGAAGTCAAACTCATTCATAACTTTTCTCTTGAATCAGTTCTTCATGTGCCCTAATTACATAAAACTTTGTTGCCTGTTAGTTATCTTACAGAGTCCCATAATTGCTTAGTGACATTTTTCCTACCCATTATGTTTTTTAGGACCTGAGCATGAGGAAGATGATTGGAAGTAGGCATGAAATTGATAGAGTCTACCACTTTGATGGACCTTCAAAGCATGGATTATCGAGTCAGACTAAGTCTTTTTCAAATAAAAAAAAAACGATTTTTAAAATTATGACATTGTCGTTTTGCTCATATGTCTTTCAATTTTGTAAAACTTTTGTTTTCAAACTTATTTGACTCAATGTCAAAGTTGAACTTTGAATGTGAAGTTTGTCATCTATCAAAACAATGTAGAACCACATATTTTGCGAGTAGTAAAAGAAGTAATGTTGCTTTTCATTTGATTCATACTAATGTTTAGGGCCCATATGCTATCCCTTACATGGATGTGTATAAATACTTCATCTTCTTCATTGATGACTACAGTCGGTATACATGGCTCTATTTGATGAAAAGTCGAGATGAAGTTCCTATGGTAGTTCAAAAGTTTATGAATATGGTAGAGATACAATTTGAGAAAAGAGTTAAGATAATAAGATCTAACAATGACAATGAATACTTTGAACATCATTTGCTTATATTTCTTGAAGATCAGGGCATTATTCACTAGATGTAGTCATATTCCACAAAAAATGGGGTAGTTGAAAGGAAGAATAGGCATGTGGTTCAAGTTGTTTGAGATTTACTATTCTAGATTCATGTTCCCACTTGTTTCTAGGGTGATGCTATTGAGACATTTTTGTATCTCATCAACAAACTTCCTTCGAGGACCCTTAAATCTATAGTTTCCTCATCAACTTCTCTTTTCTAATGAACATCTTTTCAATATCCCCTTAAAGTCTTTGGTTGTATTTGTTTTGTTCATGATATGAGTCCTTCTTGGCATAAGTTTGATCCTAAGTCAGTTAAATGTATCTTCCTTAGTTATTCTCCTATCTAGAAAGGTTATAAATGTTTTGATGCTCTCTCTAGCAATTGGCAAGAGATATGTCTCTAAAAATGTTACCTTTTTGGAGTCCTTTTTTTTCCAATTATCACATCATTCTCTTTAGGGGAGAATGCAAGTGAAGATCAAACTCCCTTCTACCTTTCTGTCCTTGTCTCTTCTGTTCCTCCCCCTCCCTCTCTTCCTTGTAACAATGGTGTTCCTTTTCCTTCTGTGTATCGAACTCGGTCCTAGTAACAGTTTTTCATCAAGCATAATAAGAGGGTGGCTCTTGAAGTAGAATGCCCATCACAATCTGATCTCCCAAACCCAAGTAATTTTGAACCTCATGATAATTCTATTATTGATCCCGACCTTGATCTTCCTATTGTCATTAGAAAAGGGAAGATGACATGTAGAAAGTATCTCATTACTAACTATGTATCTTAGGGTGCTCTCTCACATTCTTATTGTGCCTATATTTCTGCCATTTCTTCTATTTCCATCCCTCACAATGTTACAGAAGCAATGTAGTCCCTTCCTTGAAAAGAAGCTATGAACCAAGCGATGGATGCCCTAATAAAGAACCAAACTTTGGAGGTTATTCCTTGTCTTAAGGATAAGACTTCTATTGGGTGTAAGTGGGTTTACACTGTTAAGCATAGAGAGGTACAAAGCTTGGCTTGTAGACAAAGGATACATACAAACTTGTGACATTGATTATCTGGAAACCTTTGTTTTAGTTGCTAAAATGAACTCTATTCATGTGGTCATGCCTCTTGTTGCTTATTACTCTTGGTCTTTATATCAAATGGATGTGAAGAATGTCTTCCTCAATGGGGACTTACAAGAGGAAGTGCATATGGACTTACCTCCTGGGGTGAGTTTTCCTAACAATGAAAGAAAAGTGTGTCACTTGAAGAAGTCCTTGTATGGGTTCAAGCAATCTCCTAGAACTTGATTTGACAAGTTCAAAAATTCTATCTTAAAGATTGGGTTTTCTCAATCTCAAGTAGACCACACTTTATTCATTAGAAGAGTTGTTGGAAGAGTAGCAATGTTGATA
Organism: Nelumbo lutea; assembly: GCF_056320005.1. NCBI lineage: Eukaryota > Viridiplantae > Streptophyta > Magnoliopsida > Proteales > Nelumbonaceae > Nelumbo > Nelumbo lutea. Next base: position 21,048,396 of record NC_142690.1, on the reverse strand, counting down.
GTATATATTGATGACATTGTTATGACAAGTGATGATATCACACGTATCTTCCAGTTAAAGTCTTCCTTGATTCCAAATTTGAGATCAAAGACCTTGGTGATCTCTGATACTTTCTTGGCATTGAAGTTGTAAGATCTAAGAATGAAATTTTTCTGTCACATAGGAAATATGTACTTGACTTGCTTCATGAGGTTGGGAAATTAGTATGTAAACTTGTAGAAACTCCAATTAATCCCAACCACAAGTTGAGTGCTACTGAAGGAGAAGCTCTTCTAGACAGAGGGGTATATCAGAGATTGGTGGGCCACTTTCTGTATCTCTGTTTGACTAGACCTGACATATCCTATACTATTGGAGTGGTTAGCCAATATATGCATGAACTTAGGACCTCTCATATGCAGGTAGTTGGTAGAATTTTAGCCTATTTGAAATGATGCTCTGATAAAGGGATGTTGTATTCCAACCACAACCATCTAAAAATTGAGGCTTATATAGATGCAGATTGGGCATGGTCCATTGATGATAAAAGATCAACATCTGGTTATTGTGCATTAGTCAAAAGCAATGTGGTTTCACGGAGAAGTAAGAAACAATCTGTGGTTTCTCGTTCTAGTTCTACAGTAGAATACATGGCAATGGCTCATAGAGTGTCTGAATTACTCTAGTTGAAGACCTTATTGGCTAGATGGGCATCCAAGTGGATATCCTAATGAGACTATATTGTGACAATTAAGCAACTATAAACATTGCCCACAATCCTGTTCAGAATGATCGTACAAAGCATATTGAAGTGGATAAACACTTTATTAGAGAAAGAAATTGCTAGTGGAGAGATTTGCCTTCCTTTTGTAAGATTGGAAGACCAACTAGCTAATTGCCTCACTAAAGGTGTTCACCACCCAAAGTTTGCTAAGAATCTTGCCAAGTTGGGCATGATTAACATATATGCTCAGCTTGAGGGGGAGTGTTGAGAAAGTTTAGGCAAGGGTGTTTTTATTCTTTACCTCTTCCCATTGTACTCTTTTTGTATTTGGGTGCCCAAGTAGGGGCTTCTTTATAATTTTGTGTTTCAAAATATAAAATGCCTTTTGAGGGTGTGAACAGTAACAAAAAAACACACCACTCGACACATTACTTTTCTTCTTCTCCTTTATCTCTTTCTTTATTTCTTTCTTTCTCATACAAACCCTAGATTTACAACACTAGTTCCAACTACTACAGAACTTGAATTCAATTTAATTGAGTCATCTACCATCATCAATATTTTACAGCCCAAGGTTCTTGATTCTTCCTCCTCAATTTCAATGGCTCTTGATGTAATTTTGATATTTGAATCTTCTTCATTTTTCATTCTCTTGTTTTGGTTTTTGCATTGAATACTACACAATGAATAAGTATTTGTTACTATTCCAGTTTTTTAGGAAAACAAATACAAAGGGATAGGATTAATTAGTGTATTGGAGCTTTATTAAGTAATTAATGTTATTTACAATGAGATTAAAGGAGTACTAAAAGGAATAGTAAAGGTTTCAAATCTTTTAATGATGTATTCATTATTTGTAATTGGTAATGTCGTCATCCAGCAAATCTTTCCATACATAACTTGTCTTGTATTTCTTGCCATTTGATTTATTGATGACAAGCGTCATTAGAATGGTGTTTGGTATGGTTTCCGTTTATTTGAAAAATGGTGTAATCTCATCCCCATGTGGTGTTTGTCCCAAAATGCTATTTAGTAAGTCTATTTATCAAATAAATGTTTGTCTTAGTTTATGTGTAAGCCAACCATATGGAGAAGTTTCATTTTAATGTTTCTCCTAACACCTAAGTGTTTATTTAGTGTTCAGCTTATGTGGCACTTAATGACATCTAATTGCACTTAGATATTAAATAGTGGGAGATAAATGTTTATCAACCACTTTTTCTCAACTTTGAAGATAAATCAAGTACAAACATTTTTCAAATAAACGAAAGCTATGCCAAACATCATCTAGAAATGACTTTTACTCCAAATTATCTTGATGACATAATTGATGTTTCTAAAATTGCTTCTCTACTCTTCTTTGTGTGTGTCCTTATTGTTCACTTAATAAAACCAATGACATATTTTTCTAAGCTTCTCCTTGTGTTCCTACTTTTCATCTGCCTGAAACTTGAATTTGATTTAATTGAATTACCTATCATTGTCAATGTTTCAAAGTCCAAGATTCTTAATTTTTCCTCCTCAATTTTAATGGCTCTAGTTGTGATTTTGATCTTTGCATCTTCTTTCATTCTTTTGTTCTAGTTTTGCATTGAAGATTTCTCTTCATTGCATGATGAACAGGTATCTATTAGTATTCCATTTTCTGAGGGAAACAAATACAAGGGGCATAATTAATCAATGTGCTAAGTAATTAATGCCATTTACAAAGATCTCAAATCTTTTGAGCATGTATTCATTATCTTCAATTGGCATGATAATGTTGCCATACATAACCTCTCTTGTATTTCCTGTCAATTGATTTGTGGATAACAAGCGTCAATAGAAATATCTACACTAAAGAAGAAATTTTTAAGAGAAAAGAGCAGGCGTTACAACTCTATCACCTCTTATAAGACCGGGCAAAGGAATCGGGCTTGTCTTTTCTTTGCAAATCCGACAAAAGACTCTTAACATCTTCAATGAAAACAAAAAGCACAAAAAGAAGTTTGTTAGAATCGATTTATGAAAATAGCAAACTTTAGAGAGAGAACTCCAAGAAGGCTTATAGAAATAGAGGGTTAATATGGTAGCTTTGTGAAAAGCATTCATTTGTTAATGGCAGATCTCTAGAGACTAGAGGTAACAAAAAAAAGTCAAGGCATGTTTAAGAGAATAAAAGAAGGGGAAGGAGAGTTTTAGATAAAACCCTATTCTATATACCTAAAACATAGTTGTCCATGTCATCTTATTCTCTCAATTTCAATATGTGAATCACAACACATTGTTGGTCATATTTACATAGGCTCAATTTGAAACGAGTACAAATACAAATATGTAGAGTACAAAACTATATATTTTGTATATATTTGTAATGTACATATGAATTTAAAAGAAGTACAAATACTAACTAAAAAATAGAAAGTATAAATACAAATATATAAATACAAAACATTCTAATTTGTATTATCTTGTACTTCATATGGCTCATACTGGTTCTCAACCTCTTCAGAATTTTGTGGTTTTTTTAAATTAATAGTAAAAAGAAAATCCAACATGGCACTATTTAAACTCACCCACAACATCCTTCTCTATAATCTCAATAATCATTACCTTATAAAAACATAGAACATTGACATTTTAATGGAATTTTAACGGTTCAGTTCACCCTAAGATTTTTAGGGGTGATCACCCACAACATCCTTCTTGTACTTCATAGGCAGGATGCAGTTTATAGGGCTACTAATAGATTAGGACTGTATCCCTATTTTTTTTTAATACCAGTCCGTGCCTTATACGGGTCTTTTGGATTTTTTTAAATAAAAAATTTAAAATCAAAACCGTACGCGTTTCGATCGTAAGAGTCCTCACACCGACATCAATATACACCTACGATTTGTGGGGCCCAAAATTGAATCCAGTCAAGCGAGCGCGTCGGAGTAGGACAGTGCCAGTCAAACTTCAAATACATCCACAGCCTCTGCGCACCCGGCACACATTAGCCACCCCACACATTGAAAAACGTTGCACGATGATCCAATCTCGTGTTACCTGCTCAACACCTACGGCTCACGTTAGCGCTGTCCCCAGTCAGTGTGTGTTACAGGCTTACAGCGTTGCATGATCACAACGTGTACACTTGATTCCTCCCAGAGCCCCCCGCGGCTCACGTTAGCAGATGACCCGCCGTCAATATGACAATCCAATCGAACCCAATCTCCGAACTTCAAAATTCGAAAGAGAGGCATCTCATCTCACCTGATCGGATTTCCCGGGGCCCTTCAGGTGTTTTTAACGTGTCCACTGGCGCACTTTAGCTGATTCTGGATGATCAAGTGGGACCCACACGAGAGAATCCCTCTGAAGCTACGTTTCGGATTTTTCCGCATTGACCCATTAAATATTATTTGTATTTTTTGTCCATTAATGCGACCCCAATTATGATGACGATGATTAAATTAATCATTTATTAATTCAATTAATTGAAGTTAATTAATATATCTCTCTTTTATTTATTGTTAATTAATTAAATTTTTAATTTTTTTTAACGAGGAAAAGGACAAGAGGAGGGCGAGTATTTAAGAGGTTGGATGGGGGAGATGAGAGTGAGTCGGTCCATTCCCTTGGGTTGATCGAGTCATTCTCTCTCCTCCAGAAAGCGACATAGACGTAATTCCACCTTTCTCTCTCTCTCTTTATATATTTCTCAGGCACTGATGCATGACAGATGACATTTTACACACATACACACTCTCTCTCTCTGCTCAGGGCCTCAGATGAAAGCGTGAGCCGGGAAGGAAGAAGCTTCAGGCTTCTGGCTTCTGGCTTCTGACTTCTGACTTCTGATTGATTAAGCTGGTACTCTCTCCTCCTCCACCTGTCTCATTCCCTTCTCTCGGCATTTCTAGTTTTAGGGTTTTTTCTAAAGCAGCATCCCTTCTTCCTTCCGTCTATCATCATTTTGTTCATTTCTGCTTCTTTGTTTTGATGTTTTTCTTTCTTCAGTTTGCTTGCAGTTTTGGTTTTTGAATTTGGGATCTGGTTTTGCTTGCGGGTTTTACTCTGTTTCGATTGCTTCTTTGGTGAATCCATTTCTGGGTAAGAGAATTTCCGGATGTAAATTTCTTGATTATCGGGTTTCATTTCTGTACTTTTTTTCTCGTTTGCAGCTGCTAATGTTGCCAGTTTGATTTTCTTTGTTTTTTATACCGAAAATTTGGCGTTTTGTTGAATCTGCTGAGATGAATTCGTAGGGTTTCGGTTTAATTTGGGGTTTTCAACTCGAGTGGTAGTTTGGTCTGAGCTGGATTTTGTTACTAGAGCGTTTCTGGATTCGTTTATGATTTCTGGGATTCGGCACCTGAAAGTGTTCAGTGTTTGAATCTCGGATTGTAAAATTATGGTCGTTTTGCTGGATTCTGCCATCGCACTAGTCTCGATTTTTTCAGGTTATTTCCATTTTGGCTGATGATTCGGTTATCTTTAATAGAGCTGCGCTTGGGATGTTGACATGTTTCTTTTTGATACTAGGGGTTCGCAGTGGTTACTTTATTATTCTTAATTTTGATACTTTTCTTATTCGGTTGAATACTTTCACTCTCTACTGTGATCGTATTGTCTCCCCCAAGTTTCTTTGTTGGGTTTTCTGGGGCCAATCTGTCATTTGATGGCTGGCATCTGAAGTCACTTGTTTCTCTTTTCTCCTTAAATAGAGTTTCGAGATCGGAAGTAAGAAACTCTGATGAAGTTGAGGTCTCTTGCGTAGATGATCTGATCTCAAGATTGTCTTTTGGGTGTTCTGAAACGGGTATACTTTAGTCTAGAAATCCATGTTCACATTTTCTTTGTTGGACTTATAGAGCAGAGGACCTGTTGAGTCCTGGATTCTTTTGGGTTGGTATGATCAGTAATCATCCTTCCTTTTGCGTATCAATTAGGATTTTCTTCTTGGACTCCAAAGATGATCAAATAATCATGATTCAACTTGATTTTGTAGTTTTTCTATAATTCCTAATATAATTTAATTTTTTGCCCTTAGTTTTTATTGGAAGTCATTTATATTTCTTTTTTCTTAACTATCGATCTCCTCGTTGTTTTATTCTGTCATTCTTCCTTTTTCCTTATGTTCTGGTAAGGGTGTGTGTTCTACCATGGGATCTCTCTGAGGTTTTAGAATTGAGAGTCTGGTTGTTTTTCTTTAGTTCTAATACATATTCTTTTTCTGGTTTCATTTCCATTCAGACTGATCTTCTTCCGTATGGAAGGTTCTGAATAATTGGAAGGATTGCATGTTGAACCACCTTTAGGAAGATGGGTCGTTCAACAAATGAGAGTGAAGAAAGTATGGTTTCGAAGGTTCGGACTGATTCACCATCTATTGATGAAGGTAGCTGCGGGGGAAGCATGAATGGAGGGGTTGTTCTGAAGAAAGGGCCATGGACATCAGCTGAAGATGCAATTTTGGTTGACTATGTCAAGAAGCACGGTGAAGGCAATTGGAATGCTGTTCAGAAGCATTCAGGGCTTTTTCGTTGTGGCAAAAGCTGTCGGCTGCGATGGGCAAATCATCTGAGACCGAACTTGAAGAAGGGTGCTTTCAGTCAGGAAGAAGAGAAGCTGATAATTGAACTCCATGCCAAGATGGGGAACAAATGGGCTCGAATGGCTGCACATGTATGCGTGTCTCCTTTTCCTGATATTTTCTTCATAGTGGTTTTCAATTCCATGCTTGCCATTTTTTTAAATCACTAATGAACTAATAAGTTCCGCTTGCCTTGCAAAAGAGTATACTATATCTCTACTTGAGTTGGACACTGATGATATATCATACATGGTGAAAGTATGGACGTTGCATTCAATTTTAATATTTATCAATTAACTTCAGTAGTTTTGTGCGAACAACTAAATTGTCCTCACATAGGAAATTAATACTCACCGTACTGGTTTGTAAATTTCCCAATTTCCTTTTCTAAGTTTTATTATTTTCATTTATAGATATATTCTTATTCTGTGATTAATGCATGTCTGCATGGGGTTTGAGATGTCTTATGGAAGTCAGGATATTATTTAGAGTTATCTTGTAGTATTTGTAGCATGTTTGTTATTGGCAAACATCTGGTGACCTTTTTCTCTTAGCAAATAAGTAGAGTTTTCTTTCTTTCTATTTTCTGTTTTCTTTTCTTGATAAGAAAACAGGAACCTAAATTTCTTGCATCTTGTATGATGTCGAAGTTTGTTTGACACTTTGACTATATAAAATACAAAGTACTGCTTTAAGTTTGTATAGAAGAAGATGTCTGAATGGTTAGCTAGAGGTAATAAATTGTGTTATGTAAATAAATAAGAATAAAATAACTTGCAAGAAATGGAAATAGAAGTATAATTATTTACTATTGTGGGTTGACTCATGGGTCATGGTGAATCAAGACTCAAGAATTTGCTTTTGAATATATTGACTACTTTTGGACTGATTGTCTGAAAATTGCCAATGGGAGTTCAATCTAAATATCTACCAGTAGGTTTAGGAAAACAAGAACAATAAATAGTCTAGATGGAACTCTATTACCTCCAAAGATATCATCAATTTTCTTAATAGTCTTTAGTCACCCTCTCAACCAAGCAATTGCCTTCTGCACAGAAGGGGTTCCTTTTCTCACTCTGGAATTCTTTCTTGATTCAACCAATAATAAGCTAAAACTGTTTGATTGAGCTCTTTAAATTGGTGTGAGGTAACTTAATTAGAGGTTTGAGAAGCTATGTATGCTTTATCTGATTTTAGAATTTCAAAAGAGCATATGGTTCTTCTTTAACACTTGAAATAAAATAAAAAAAGGTGAATGAAAAAAATTCTATAATTGAACCACCAAAAAGGAGAGTTGTGCAAGTGGGAGAAGCAAAGAGAGGCAAAAGGAAGGAAAGAAAAAAAATCAGAAAGAAAAGGGAGCCTACAAGCTCCCTTGAGTCCTTGATTTATCAGAAAATTAGTAGTTTTTAACCCTATGATGACCCCGCACAAGAAAGCTAGAGAGGTTTATAACTAGACACTTACACTGCAACCAAATAATCAAGAAAGCCACAGCCCCTTCTCTCCTCCCTCAAGGCACACTGAAGTGCACTCGCACCTCAGACAACTCACCACCCTAACCCTGCTGCAATGCAATTTTCACCAAGTGTCCATCTGATTGAGTGAATCCTGGAGGACGCTCCCCCTCGTTTGACTTGGAAATGGCATCCTCCACTCCCTAAGCATAACACAATATATTGTATACTCCACCTCTACTTTCTATTAATCCATTATTTTTACTTCTTGCCTTCTGCCTTTCCTTGAAACTCCCAAAAAATGCATGAGCTTGGCCATTGCTTTAGATGAGCCTCAAGGTGTATATTTTTTTGTAAATGGGGTTTGTTCTTTAGGCTCTGTTTGCAATGTAATTTCATTTGCACTTACTTATGAGAGTGCAAATGAGAAGATTGTGAGTTCTGGTTTACCTTGCTTCAGGATATATTTTTCTTCGTCTGCACTGGAAATAAACATAACAAAGTAAAACATAAAACAAAAAGTAAACAAGAATTTGCAGTCCCATTCTTTTTCTCCAGTGCAAATGAAATTGTAATTGTAAACAAACAAGGCCTTATTGTTATTGTAACATTAATCAAATAAAGCAACAAGTATATTGCAGCCTTCTTGACAACAAGCTGCTTGGTAAGAAGTCCAAATGCAAAAATGAAGTCGATTTTGGAACCTCCAAATTGTTCAATTTCCAATTTAATCCATGACCATCGGCTGCAGGTGTTAAGTTTTATCCCATTTGAAGTATAAACCAACTCTATTTCAACCATAAAGGCTTAAAATATGATTGCTTTTTATTTGATGACTAAGTGAGATAATGCCATAGGATATGCATATATGTTTTCAGTAATTTGCACAAATAGTGTGCAGCAATATCTCGTTGATGGTAAAAGCTTAATATAAGTGAAAAGTAATAATCCATTGTAGGACATCAAAGTTAAAATAAAGTGCTCATTCTCTTTAACTTTTCTTTTGATTGGTTTTATGTGCCATTCTTCTTGCTTTTGTGAGGGCATTATTCCTTTGCTGAGTTTGTGTTTCTTTCTCTTTCTTGGTAGTTGCCTGGGCGTACAGATAATGAGATAAAGAATTATTGGAATACTCGAATCAAGAGACGGCAACGGGCTGGTTTGCCACTTTACCCTCCAGAGCTGTGTCTCCAAGCACTGAATGAAAGTCAGCAAAGTCAGAACTCCGGTGAAGTCAACAGTGGAGAAAAACGACATCATGATCTCTTGCAAGGGAACAGCTATGAGATCCCCGATGTCATATTTGACAATTTCAAGGCAAATCAAGGGGCTTTATCTTTTCCATCAGCACTTCCAGACATCTCCATGAGTAGCATGCTGACACAGGGTCCAGGTTCATCCCCAAACTACAGCTTCATGCTTCCAATGATGCATCGCCCCAAGCGGCTCCGTGAATCAGAGGCATTGTTTCCGAGTTATGATGGTAGTATCACCAATGGGTTCCCAGAATTTGAACAGTTTCAGGGTGATAATTGTCAGAAGATTCATCGGCCATGTGGGATGTCATTTCCATATGATCCTGACCCTAGTAGTAAGAATCCCCAGCATTTTGGTGGCCATTCCCTTTTAAATGGCAATTTCTCTGCTTCTAAGCCCACTCCTGGGTCTATGAAGTTGGAGCTCCCTTCACTCCAATATCAAGAAACTGACCTAGGTGGTTGGGGTACATCTACTCTCCTGCCACCTTCGCTTGAGTCTGTTGATACATTTATCCAATCTCCCCCACCAACTGGGACAGTGCAGTCAGATTGTCTTTCACCACGGAATAGTGGCCTACTTGAAGCGTTACTTCACGAGGCACAGAATCTGAGCAGCGGAAAGAATCATTCATTTGAGAAAAGCTCGAATTCTTCTGTTGTTACACCCAGTGATGTAGTGGATAGCTCAAGCCTGAACCTGTGCGACACAGAATGGGAAGAATACAGCGACCCCATCTCTCCATTGGGTCCTTCAGCCGCCTCAGTTTTCAGTGAGTGCACTCCTATCAGTGGAAGCTCTTTGGATGAGACCACTCCCAGTGACATCATACCTGGTCAGCATATTTCTCCCTTGTTTTTCATTAAGGCTCAGTTTGGAAGGAGTACAAATGCAAATATGTAGAGTGCAAAGCCTTATATTTTGTATGTATTTGCACTGTACATATTTGCATTTGTACTCCTTAACTTAGTTTGGAAAGAGTACAAATACAAATTTGTAGAGTGCAAAACCTTATATTTTGCATTATCTTGTATGTATTTGTACTATACATTATTTGTATTTGTACTCTTTCCAAACTGAGCCTAAAGGGTAAAAGTGAGTAACAACGGTTGCCTTACTAGTGCAGTTTCTTGCATGTTTTGCAGGATCCAGGATTAAGCCAGAAACAATTGAAAATGTTTCAACCCCAGATGGAGAAAAGGAAATCTCAAATCGATCAAACCTTTCTAGGCCGGACGCTTTGCTAGGTACCGATTGGTTTGAGCAGAGTACTGAGAATGGGAACCAATCAGTCGTTAATGATGCTATAGCAACACTTCTTGGTGAAGATTTCTGCAATGATTACAAGCAAGCGCCTGCTGGCTCTTCTACATTACCTCAAGGTCAAGGATGGAGCTTAGGCTCTTGTGCGTGGAATAACATGCCTGGGGTTTGTCATATGTCTGAACTCCCTTGAAACTCTACTACCTGATTTATGTTGAGAACTCATTTGCTGTGGTCAATCTAAATCTGGTTTGTTTCTCACATGAAAAGTCAGGTTGAAATTGTGATACAACATGTAGAAGTCATGGTTTTTCCTTTGTGGCTCTTGGTTTCTTACCATTAAAAAGAAAAATCTGACAATGCAAATCAAGATGAGTCGTCCTTTAGGAACAGATACAGAAGACTACTTTTGTTATAAACTTGGAATAAAATGAACCATGTGGAACATTTCCATTCGATGGTTTCAGTGATTTGGACTTCATTTGATTAGGGTTTGCGGGCTTGATGTTATTTCTGATTATCGTTTCTCCAACTGTTGGTTCTGCGTACTCGCTGCTTTGAGGACGAGTGCTTCTTCACTCAACCTTGTATGGCATATGAGGGTGTTTATTGCTGAAAGCAAAGCTGGAAGTTTGAGCCACTTCAACTGATTGAATGGAATTCCAATGCGACTGCATGGTTCGGTACTTCAGATAGAGTGCAAATGTGCAATTAAACACCTGTACAAATGTTCATTTCAGCTCTGCCTCTACTCTAACCTGTGTTATTTCAAATGTGGGTTGGAGACTTTGAGTTGGAGGGATCATCCTTTCCATTGAATCTCTTTCCATCTGCCCTCTTTTGGTTAGGGTCATGCCACAAACGTCTTAGTGGTGGCCAAATGCCTGTTTGTTTACGCTCTAGTGCATATCACCACCAGGCCAAGCTACTTCAGCTTCCAATGAATTTATACAACTGCAGAAGTCTAGATCCTCCTGAGTCAATAAATTTATTAGTTTGGAGTTTTTGCTGATGATGGATTCATTGGGAGTGCTCACGCCGAGTAAATCATGTAAGCCCATTTTCCAAGTTATAGCCGTGACCTGACCTCTCTCCCATGCTGAGTCATCAGTGGTCTAGTCCGAAGTAGTGAAGTATCCACATGTTTATGAGAAATAGGTGTCAGTGGTACCTTGGGCCCTTGGCCAGATGATTATGCGTTTGGGTTGGACTGGTAGACAAAGTGCTAATCCGAAACTTTTTGGCTTGTGGGCTATGGTTGAAACCAAGGTTTTAAAAACTGCACCAGGCACGGAACCGTTACGGGGACCGGTTTCTGGGTTTAACAGTCCGACTGTCCAGTTTGAATGGACAGTTCATTTTGATTTAAAAAAACTAAATAAAATAAAAAAATGGTTAAAAACTATTATCTTGGGTGACAGTTTGACTCTGTTCGAGTCAGTGGGTCGTTGATTAAATTAATGGTTTTTGGTTAACAGTTTTAGGGTGAAATGGAACCAGTTACCTGAGCAGTTCTCGGTCAATTAAAACATGTTAGAAGGGGTTTTACCGTTTGTGAAGAATCCCTCCAACATAAAACCAACCACCAAAGGCTATTCTTGGGTGACATATTTGTTTTTTTACTATTTACCAAAAAAAAGTCTTTTTTTTCTCAATTTTGATATGTTATTGAAGCTTCTTTCTTATATCCGCCATATATATAATTTTTATATTTGGATTTATAATTTACATTCGCAATATATGGGGCCGGAACATATTATGATTGTATCTGGGTACCTGTGGAATGACACCATCATACATTTAAAACCTTGCACATAGATGGGTTGGACTGGTGGACTAATGATAAAAAAGTAAAAATCAATCAAGCCATTTAGAGCTGAAGAGCTAAAGAGGTAATGGAAGATTAATTTGGAGCCTTTTAAAGGTTCATAAGAAACTAATTTTAGTTTTTTTTTTTTTTGTTTAAGATGATTTTAGGCTGTGTTTGGTTTGAAAGTAAACAAGAAACAGAAAAGTTGATGGTAAGTGTGAAATTCCTTTAAGAACTCTCTCTCAACTTTATGTTATTTCTCTTGTTTTCTATCAAATCAAATATAACCTTAGGCTATTTTTGGTTTGAAGGAAAATGTAGGGAAAGGAATGAAAGACAGGGGAACTTATACAAGGTTTGTAAAGGTTTTCCTACTGATGAAGGAAGATTTGGCCCGACCTCTTGACCACCCAACACGTGGCAGAAGCAACAGCTCGGCACGGTAGTACGCTCAAGGCGCGAGCTCCGAGAGGAGGAACCAGCGGTTCGAGCTCCCCAAAAGGAGCCCGAACTCTCCCTTTGACCCCGAGTCTTACAAGGAGCGCAAAGGGCAACAACCCGAACTGGCCCACCCCGGGGCAGTTCCGGCCACACCTCTATCCGAACTCAAGACCACCTCGCACACCACTCCAGCACTTCGTCTTCAGGCCGCCGAACTGAACAACCGTACCCGACAGTAAAGGAGTCTGTACCTTGAGGCGGTGCACCTGACTGACTTAGGATCTGACGCTTGACGGCCGCACTTCAACGGCCACCTACCACCGCCACCTCCAGTCGCAGAGACGGCTCCGACAAAGAGAGCAGTGGTGGTTGCCTGCCTCAGCAGAGGTGATGACACCCGAAATGGCAGAAGTGCTGAGGTAATGATACCCGACTTGACAGGAACTTGGGAGTGAGTGCGCGAAGTGGTTATAAAAGGCTCTCTTCCCCCCAAGAAGGAGGTAGGTGATAATTCTGCGTTATCTGGTTTTGATCTTGCTTTTGAGAAAATACTAACTTGAGATTCGGAGCAATCTCATCGAGTTCCTCCCCGGAGACTACTCACTTTCTTCCACATTTCAGGCACCTTTTGCTCCAGTCAGAGGCAAGATCGTTGACAGTTAGGACCGATCGGATTGCGCAACATCATTTGGCACCGTCTGTGGGAAATGCTTCTAAAAGCCTCCCTCTAAAACTCTCATAACCCCTTTTCCAAAAAACCCCAACACCCTTGGCTTCTTCCAGCAATGCCGGGCGTAACACGGAGATGAACGCCACTGAGGAACAACTTCAAGTTCCCGTGGTGTGCATCGAACAGTTCACCATCCCCCTTCCGGTGGATGGGATCCCCAGCCTGAGTACGCCACGAATGGTAGCGCCTATGAATCTTCCCTCCATGAACGTTCCCCTTCCTCCTATTGGAACCACCTTTGCTGAACCTACCATTGTTCCCCCGGCAACTAGCCAGAACCAATTCGATGACCTGATGCATGGCATGCGGGCCATCCAAGCCTAGGTGCAACAGCTTCAACAACAGCAAATCCACCAGCATTAGATGTTGCACCATGTCTCCCAGTACCACTACCAATAGCAATTCCCCCAACTACTTCAAAGTCAGTCGTAGCTCCCACCTCGGCACCCCACCGTTAGGCGATCCAAGCCCTCCCCTCAAGGCAGGCGCCTCCACCAGGAGGCTTCCCAAGCTCGGGCCTCCCAGCTTCGGAGCCCCTCCAGGAGCCCGGCCTCATCCCCTGGCAGGAGAGCAAGCTGCGGCCCCCACCTTGCCACGCGTCGACAGGTCAGGAACCCGATCTGTCAAAACAGCATCACCTCGGCACCCTCAGGACGGTCTCCTTCACACCGAGAACCGGTTTAGTGCCTTAGCCGCGGACTACCCCCAACAGTCCAGGCCCATCGAGCTCGGGAACACCGAGGCAAGTAGTGCCAGCACTGGGCCTTCCAAGCAGCAAAGGCACCGCTGGTGAAGTCGTCGAACTGCAACCCGCTTCTACCTAGGCTCCGAGGCAAAGAAGAAGCGAGCTCGGACGAGGTAAAAGCTACCCCTATCCTCTCAGTCCCTTCCCCCCTGTCATCAGGACTCCTTGCAATCCCCATGCCCAGAGACTTCAAACTCTCCCCACTTGACAAGTATGGCGGATCCTTTGACCCTAGCGACCATGTTGATGCCTTCCAGTCCCAGATGCACCTAGCGAGAACTAGCGAGTCCTATATGTGCGTAGCCTTCACCACCACCTTCAGAGGAGTGACTCGCACCTGGTACAGAAACCTGGCCCCTGGGTCAATAAGGAGCTGGGCCCAGTTTGTACAAGTCTTCATCGCGCACTTCGTAACTAGCAAGCGGTGCCCCCGAACCGAGGAGAGCCTCCTCGGCGTGGTCCAGAAGGAAGGGGAGCCCATCCGTAGCTACATCAAGCAGTTTAACGACGCATGCCTACAGATCCCACGCCTGGACCCCACAGTTCAGCTCGCGGCGGCCAAGATGGGAGTGACACACAAGGAGTTCAAATGGCACATAGTGGCCAACCAGCCCACGACCATCGCCAAAGCCCTTGATCTCACAGACAAGTTCATGCGGACGGAGGAGGACATCCATCAAAGGACTGGGGGCGGGTTTGAAAAAATAAAGAAGAACTACCTAGACAAGGAGATAGCCGGAAGGATCCAGCTCGGGCGTCGAAACCGAGCCAGCCGTTTCAAGCTCCCGTAGTAGGTCGGAGAGACTATATGCCCTTGAACACAAAGCGTGCTGAGATCTTAATGACGATCATGGATGCCCCGTATGTAAAGTGGCCACCTCATCTAAAAGGGAACCCAAACGAAAGGAACAAAAACCCGTACTACAGTTTCCATAGAGATCACGGTTATAGTACCAAAATTTGTAATAATCTCTGCGACGAGATAGAGGAACTCATCCGCCGCGGGTACTTAAGAAATTTTGTACAACATAGTAACAATAATAATAATAATAGTAAGACAGGTTGGCAAGGGGAGCGCGACAAGGATGCTCCTGAATCTAGTAGCAGGCTGACCGAACAGCCACAGAAGCAGCCTCCGGAAGAGAGGTTAGTTCGGGGGACCATCCACGTGATATTGGGAGGTTCGGTTGTAGCAAGGTGCACTTCGGAAGCGGCCCGGATGTCAGTTTGCGAAGCTGCCCGAGAAGACCAAAATCCTCCAAAGAGGCAGAAGACAAAAGAGCTAATTCTTTTCACAGAAGATGATGCGTGAGGGGTCCACTACCCTCACGACGATGCACTTGTGATAAAGCTGAGGATCAATGACTTCGAAGTCAGGCGCGTGCTTGTTGACTCAGGCAGCTTGGCAGACATTCTATTCAACTCAGCGTTTGACCAGCTCCAGCTGCGGGGAAGTGACTTGAAGCCTGCAAACACTCCTTTGGTGGGCTTCAATGGGGAAAAAGTCAGGCCTCTTGGGAAAATAGCAATACCCGTCGAGGTCAGCACATGGCCCTGTGCGGTCAGACTCAACCACGACTTCCTGGTGGTCGCGACCCCCTCCCCATACAACGCCATAGTAGGGCGGCCAATCACCCATGTCTTACGGGCAGTGGTCTCCACCTACTATTTGGCGATGAAGTTCCCCACGGACTTCGGTGTTGGAGTAGCGTGGGTAGACCAACTCGAGTCCCGCAAATGCTATGTGGCTGCTTTAAAAGGAAAAACCAAGGTGGTCGGCGAACTCGAACTGGAATGCCCTACGAAGCAAGGCAAAGAGCAAGTTGCGCCCATAGAAGAAACGGTCACGGTCCCGACTTCGATGATAGACCCAGCTCGGGCGCTACAGATCGGTGCTTCCATCCAAGAACCTCTACAATCCAAACTGGTAAGTTTCTTATTTCAAAATTTAGATGTTTTTGCTTGGTCCGCGGCAGAAATGCCCGGCATAGACCTTGTGCTCATAACTCACAAGATCAATACTAACCCCGTAGTCAGACCCATTAGAACGTTGGAGGGCGGTCGATGAGGAGGTCGAGAAGCTCCTCGAAGCAGACTTCATCAGGGAAGCTCATTACCCGAGCTGGGTAGCCAACCCAGTACTGGTAGAAAAGGCAAATGGAAAATGGTGCATGGGTGTCGACTACACCGACCTAAACCGAGCTTGCCTGAAAGATTGCTTCCGCCTCCCCAGGATTGACCGCCTAGTAGATGCGACCTCGGGACATGAGTTGCTAAGCTTCCTAGACGCCTACTCGGGCTACAACCAAATCAGGATGGACCCAACCGACGAGGAAAAAACAACCTTCATAACTGAGTTCCGCCTGTACTGCTACAAGGTCATGCCCTTTGGACTGAAGAATGCCAGGGCGACCTTCCAAAGACTCGTGAATAAGTTGTTTCAACCCTTAATTGGCACGAAGATAGAATGTTATGTAGACGACATGGTCGTCAAGACACAATTTTCGCATGAATTAGTACAAGACTTGCATTCTGTCTTCTAAATTCTTCGACAATTTAACATGAAACTAAACCCAAATAAGTGTATCTTCGGTGTCACCTCGAGTAAGTTCCTAGGGTACATCGTCAACCAGCGTGGTATTGAGGCCAACTCGAACAAAATAAAGGCCATGTTAGATATGAGACCACCACGAAAAGTAAAAGAGGTTCAATGGCTAAATGGCAGGATAGCCGCTCTGAGTCGTTTCATGTCTAAATCAGCAGACCGCTGCCTGCCATTCTTTAAGGCAATAAAAGGCAAAGGGTTTGAGTGGAACCTGAACTGCCAGCTCGCATTTGACGAGCTCAAAAGATGCCTCGCCAGCATCCCAGTATTGACCTAGCCCAAAGAGGTCAATGTTTTAGAACTGACCTCTCGACAAGCGACGAAGTGGTCAATTCGGTACTAATAAAGGAAGCAGATTAGGTCCAACGACACATCTACTATGTTAGCAAGATATTGCAGGGAGCAGAAACAAGATATCTAGAGATAGAAAAGCTAGCCTATGCACTGGTCATCACGGCCCGCAAACTCCGCCCGTATTTCCAAACCCATACCATCGTCGTCCTCACCGACAAACCCCTACGGCAAGTATTACTTAGAGGTCTCTGGACGATTGATGAAGTGGACCATCGAACTCAGTGAATACGACCTCCAGTTCAAGCCCCGAACTACCATCAAAGCCCAAGCCTTGGCAGACTTCGTTACAGAATGCACATTCTGCTCCGAGGCCCCTGGCCCGGTTGAGCATGAGGCTCCCAGTTCAGGTGAGCTCGGTGCTTCTGGGAAATTCGAGTCCGAGCATTGTGAAGTCATACCCAGATCGGCATCTCTCCTGGTTAGGCCAAGTGCGAACTGGGATGAGGAGCCCTGGATCCTTCACGTGGATGGCTCCTCGAATCAACAGGGCAGCGGAGCCGGTGTAGTTCTTCGCGGCCCGAGTGGCATAAAACTAGAGTATGCGCTATGCTTTGAGTTCGCGGCATCCAACAATGAGGCGGAATATGAAACGCTGATAGCCGGGCTAGCCCTAACACAAGAAGTAAGAGCGAAGCACATAGTCGTTTGTAGTGATCCTCAGCTCGTGGTCGATCAGGTCATTGGCGAATATGAAGCTCGCGAGTCAACCATGATCGCCTACTTAGCAAAGGTAAAGGAGGCTCTCCTCAACTTCCAATCACACTTCATCAGGAAAATCCCAAGGTCAGAAAACACTGAGGTCGATGCCCTATCCCGGTTAGTTAGCACCAGTGACAACACCATGAGAACGGTACATATAAAGGACTTACCTCAGCCTAGTATTCTCAGGGGGGCAGAGGAGGTCGCTCCCATCCTTGAGGCAGAGCCGAGCTGGATTGACCCACTCGCGAGCTTCCTGCTACACGGAACCCTCCCTCCAAATCGCAACGCAGCCAGAAGGGTGCAGCATCAGGTAGCCAAGTATGTCATAATAGACAGACGGTTGTACCGACAATCCTACACGCTCCCCTATCTGCGTTGCTTGCGACCTACCAAGGCCGAGCTCGTACTACGCGACACCCATGAGGGTCTGTGCGGCGGACACTTGCGGGGTAGGGCTCTCGCCCATAAGGCACTTCGACAAGGGTACTACTAGCCAACAATGAAGGACGAGGCCACCGAGCTCATCAGAAAATGCGACAAGTGCTAGAGGCACGCCAACATCCACCATCAGCCTGCCGCCGACCTCAAGTACCTCACTAGTCTATGGTCCTTTGCATAGTGGGGCATCGACCTACTAGGACCATTCCTGCCAACAACAGGTGGGAGGAAATTCCTAGTAGTGGCGGTGGATTACTTCACGAAGTGGGTAGAAGCCGAACCTCTCGTAACAATCACAGCTCGAAACGTCCAGAATTTCTTTTGGAAGAGAATAGTATGTCGCTTCGGGTTACCTCGAGTACTGATCTTCGACAATGGCAAGCAGTTCGAGGACATCAAATTTTAGGAATGGTGCCAAGATATGGGGATTCGGCAAAACTTCACATTGGTCGCACACCCGCAGACAAACGGTCAAACAGAAGTTATGAACAGAGCTATCCTCCGTGGACTGAAAGCGCAACTAGATCGAGCTAAAGGACTATGGGCGGGTGAGTTACCAAGTGTTCTATGGGCTCACCGAACTACCGAAAAAATTACCACAGGAGAAACCCCCTTTAACCTCACCTACGGCACCGAAGCAGTAATACCAGCGAAGATCGAAGTACCCACACTGCGACTAGAAGCATATGACGAACAAACAAACGGAGAAGAACTACGTACCAACCTCGATCTACTCAACGAGGTAAGAGATCTCGCGTACATCCGGATTGCAACTTACCAGCGAAGAGTAGCTCGGTACTACAATGCCAAAGTAAAAAAGCGGAACTCCCGCGTTGGTGACTTAGGTCTCCGTAAGATCATGGCACCCGAGCCCGGTGTCGGCAAACTCGGACCGAACTGGGAAGGGCCCTACCGAGTAAAGAGAGCGCTCGAAGGGGCATACGAGCTTGAAACTTTAGAAGGCAAACAAGTACCCCGAGCATGGAACGTCGTTAACTTGAGACGATACTACATATAGATCACCAAGCGAAGTAGACTAAAATCGCTACCAGAGCCTAAGGGCTAGAATACCGAGCTAACAAGGACCTCGGCATGGGCAAACAAAGTGCTAACGGCGAACTAGTAAGGACATCGGCATCTCAAAGGCCAAGTGTTGACACCAAAACAGGCCGAACGAGTGCAGTAACCCGGCCAAAAAACGGATTGGGCATATGGTCAGTTCGGAAGAAAGAGTGACAACAACACTTAACCAAAAGAAGAACATTCCATTGCAAGATACTTTGTTTACATTCCAAAAAAAAAAACAATAGAAGCGAGCTCACATACCCAGACGTACTTTTTCACCATTGGAAGGCACTTCAACGATACCCAAAGGTCCTGCCTCATCCTCAGAGTCCAGTTCACCGTCAGCAGCGTCGGCCATCTCCTGAGTAATGCTCAAAGTGGTTATGGCGCTAATATTGAGCTCGGGGTGCGTATTCTAGATCATCCACCGGCTCAATTTAAAACCCCTTCTGTATGAGCCCACCATCAAGTCGTCAAAGCGTAGCGAGCCGATATAGTCTTCGACGGCCTTCTTCTTGGCATCCTCGATGCCCTAAAAAAAGATCTCGGTCCTCTCCCGAATGTCCTCTTGAAGGTATTCGACCTGATGCTGCAAGTCCAGCCTCAGGTCTGTCATGTGCTTCACCACCACTCCCATGGCCTCGGTGTCTCTCTGAGACCTCGCCAGCCTGGCCTGTGCAGCGCGAGAAGCCACTTCGGCAGCGTGGGAAACCTCTTCGACAACTCGCGCCTGCCTCGAGCTCCTTTCCGCTTGGGCCGCTAAGGCATGGATGGAGGAGTTCACCTACCAAAAGGAAAAATAACGAGAATGTTCAAAGAATAATAGCAAGAAAGGTAATGACAAGGAGCCTGACAAGAAGTCGTTGACTTACCACCATGGCATAAGAGACAGCACGCCCGGTTACATGGTTCAAAGGAAGCTCGGTCCATGCCGTGACCTCCTCGGGATAAACAGCCTCCCTACTTTTTTGAAGAGCGTGGTTCGGCAACAACATGCTCCTGAATTCACCTTGGCCTCCCGAGCCTGAAGGCCCAGCTCGCGTATAAGCAGCCCTAGTGTATGGAGGAGCTCCCGTATAAGCAGCCTTGACATAAGGGGCCCCCGCCGCTTCTTGTAATGGAGGGGCCACCTCGGGCTCTCTGGGCAGATCCACTGGCGGGTAGCTTGGTACCTCAGGCTTCGCATCTCGGGGCAGTTCGACACGAGTCCGTTTGGCAACTCACTTCCTCCTCTTCATGACATGAAACAGGTTGCCACCACGAGTCTTTTCTACGTCCATCACACCTGCAAAAAGAGCTCGGCATCAGGAAAAAGAAAGAATGGAAAGCAAAACAAAAGGCAAGCCTCTAAGCAAGGAACCTACCCGAACTCAAGCCGGCCTGGATGAGCTTGGCCTCCGTCAAATAATGGTGGCATTTTAGCCCAAGCCGGGCCATTCCCGGAGGCCGTTCGCCGTCTCCCTATCTAGCGTAACACCGGGATCGGGGGTAGCCATCCCCCACCCGGTTTGGAATGGCCACCCCATTGCACTTCGCACCCTGAAGTAGTCATATTTCCACGCCGGGACCTTGTTGGGAAGAACGTGTAAAAGCTTAAAACCCAGGCAAGGAGACAAGTAGTATGCCCGCCTACACCCGGGAAGGGGACCCGCTTGCTTCTTAAGCATTAGAATGGAGGAAAAGATCTCCAGGTCTAAAGGCAAAATCTGTTCGCAGAAGAGGGAGATAGTCCCAACCAAATTACAGATAGAATTCGGGTGGAGCTGACCGACGGTAACGCCGAAGTGGTTCATAACCTCGATGATGAGGGGGTGGAAAGGTAGGCACAACCCAACGACGAGCTGCTCCCAGGATATCACGATCTCGTTAGGACCATGTTCCCATGGGAAGTCACCCGAGGGTATAAAGTAAGTATACTCCCCGGGCAGGTTAAATTGGGTGATTAGGGAGTAAAGTCCCTCAAGCGTCATGGTTGAGAGCCCGAACTTGTCTAACGTCTGACCTCGATAGAAGGAGGACGCCAAACTACCCGAGGCAACTCGGCCTACAGGTTCAAAATCTTCCTCGAGCTCCTCCTTGAGCTCTACCTTGGGTTCACTAAGGCTGTCGGAGGTTGCAGCTCAGTTTGTAGAACCTACATCTGACCCCCTCAAAGAACTGCCTGAGTTGTCCGAGCCAGACATCAGGACAAAAAGAGCACCGAGAAGAAAGTACCGACTCACCCAGAAAAAAGCAAACCGCCTACGGAAGGTTGACGCGAGCTAAAAATCTTGGACGCGAGCTCAAGAAGCAAACGTAGAAAAATTGTAATGGAAAGCGATTGGGGGTCCCCCACTATTATACCCACAGTGACCGAAAACTGACGGTTCTGATCAAGGCAAATCCAATGGCCCATGATCAAACTGGTCGCATGTCTTTTAAAACTGAAGCAGCATTGGCGCACGTTTCCCCACATTGAAGGCAGTAGCGTCACGATTTTCAAATTTGAAATAACACCTATCACATCTCCTAGCGGCGTGTTTTTTAAATTTTGAAATAACGCACGTTGTCACGTCTCCTAGCATTTAAAGACGGATTGGCGCATTTCCTAACTTTTTGGCACTCGAGAAACCCGGAAATCTCCTGACGAATGCACACTTCACGCTATCAGTCAACCGATTCGAAGTACAGGTCAAATCCACCCACCACATCATGAACTCCCCGCACTAGGGCAAACCCCTTAGCGCAAGGAGTGGGGGGCAATTGATGAATGAAGATTTGGCCCGACCTCTTGACCACCCAACACGTGGCAGAAGCAACAGCTCGGCACAGTAGTACGCTCAAGGCGCGAGCTCCGAGAGGAGGAACCAGCGGTCCGAGCTCCCCAAAATGAGCCCGAACTCTCCCTTTGACCCCAAGTCTCACAAGGAGCGCAAAGGGCAACAACCCGAACTGGCCCACCCTAGGGCAGTTCGAGCCACACCTCTATCTGAACTCAAAACCACCTCGCACACCACTCCAGCACTTTGTCTCCAGGCGCCCGAACTGAACAACCGTACCTGACACCAAAGGAGTCCGTACCCTGAGGCAGCGCACCTGACTGACTTAGGATCTGACGCTTGACAACCGCACTTCAACGGCCACCTACCACCGCCACTTCTAGTCGCAGAGACGGCTCCGACAAAGAGAGTAGTGGCGGTTTCCTGCCTCAGCAGAGGTGATGACACCCGAACTAGCAGAAGTGCTGAGGTAATGATACCCGACCTGACAGGAGCTTGGGAGTGAGTGTGCGAAGTGGTTATAAAAGGCTCTCTTCCCCCCAAGAAGGAGGTAGGTGATAATTCTGTGCTATCTGGTTTTGATCTTGCATTTGAGAAAATACTAACTTGAGCTGTGGAGCAATCTCATCGAGTTGCTCCCCGGAGACTACTCGCTTTCTTCCCCGTTTCAAGCACCTTTTATTCCAGTCAGAGGCAAGATCGTTGACAGTTAGGACCGACCGGATTGCACAACATCACCTACCTTTCCCCCTGCATTTTCCTTCAAGCCAAACATAGTGTTAAAGTAATTTAGGAATATAATAGATTTAGGAGACCAAAATAGGAAGAATTGGGATTATTCATTATATAATAACTTTGTGGCAAAATTTATGATGCGTTCTATGGAAATTGCTGCAATATGAGGTGGACGAATCTGTTACAAAGTGACATGTCACAATGGCATCTTTAATGTTGTTGAAGTCTTTAATAATAAGCATGTATTGTGATATGTAAAAGTAATTATTTAACGCAAATTATGTAAAAGTAACAAATTATGTAAAAGACTCAAACATACTCAGAATTTTCACTAATTGACTTAAACATATCCCAACTTTTCTAAATACACTTAAACGTACTTCTCACTGTTAAGTTAGATGGACAGAAGAAAAGGTCAACTTTGCCCTTAATTATCATGTGATATGGACAATGTCATCTTCTTCCTTGACACACCACCCCTCCACCCCGCCAAACCCTACGACCATGCATACGAGCTGCTACCTGAACAAATTCAACTATGTGGCGGAAGGTGCTGCAACCCAGAAAAGAGGCAGAACTATACCTCTTTATTTCTTATAAGGGGGAGGGTTAAAGAAAGACTGTCCAAATTTTAGAAAAGTCAAACATTATAGGGGTGTATCGAGGTTTTGACTGATTCACAGAGTGGAGGAACTTTAAACCAGTCCCCCTGAACCGGATTTAACAAAAAGTAAAAATTAAAAAAAAAAACAATACAGATACTGCCCGATATATCAATATTTAGAACATTGATTATAACCAATAATGATATATAATATTGCGGGGTCAAACAATATATTCTAGTTTGTCACTTGGCCACTAAACTTAAGTCAACATTGACTTGGTGTGAGTTACAATAAAACCTGAAAGACAAAATATATAATCAGTTCGGGACAGCTAAAACTGGTCAAAACCAATAATAATTCGGCACACAATTCTTAGACCCAGAACCGACTGAACAGTTTTATGTTTGGAATCAGAACAGTTATATTTGGTTCGGTTGGTTTAGGTCTGTTCCGTAGATCCAACCCATTGGCAGCCGCAATTGGGGAGTTCACTTTTACTAGTGGTCCCATCAAACAGTCACTTCATCTAATTCAAGGTGGGGGCAAACTTTTGATTCATGACACTATATCAAATATGGGTTGCAACTTGGGTGAATTTGGGTTAGAATTTTGTCAAAATTTAAATGAACCCACCCCCCGAAGGATTGTAAAATCCTATTTGCATGATAGCCTGCATATCGTTTCTATTTCTTTATTAAGTTTCCTCATCAATCAATAACAAAGTCAATGGAGAGAGAAACTGCACAATTACTTCAGAAGTTCATCTTCTATTTCTTCTCCCCCAACAATTAATTTTGGAGAAGTATCCATCACTTATAAAGTTTTCCTTCATCTCCATGTCCGATTTGCAGAATCTCAACCTCTTAGCCAGGAAAACAACTCCCAGGCGTGCAGAATTATGAATCAGTGTACAATCTTAAGTTTAAAGAAAACCAAAAAAAGCTCCAAGAATCAGCAGCCCATGCTGGGCTCAGATTTCCCACCAATCCAACGGAGCCCATGTGTAGTTGAAGCCTTAATGAAATTAGAGTTTCAAACCGACAAAAACGTCATTTGGGGTTTCTTCTTTATCTGGTTTTCTTTGTGTTGCTGTCGGTGGAGTTAATGGGTAACTAGGAAATAAGTCTCATCTTCACTTTCTTCTTCTGTCTTTCTTCGTTCTCTGTATCACAGGGATACGGTGAAGGACCAGTTGGATATGGCTACAAATTAATCAAATCGGGATTAACGCCGATCTCTCCAGGAAATCGCTCACCTCGCCCGGCTCCAGCTGATAAAAAATCCATCTGTCTTCGGGCCGGATGTTCAGAGTCTCGACTCTCTAGCAAGTAAGAAGACCTAGAAATCGCACTCTTTTTTCCATTGATAAATGGTTTTTAGCTAGCTTCATTTCTATGAATCTATGGCGTCTGATTGATGGGGTCAGTCTAAATATTTTGGATGCCAAGCATTTGCCTCGTACTATATAGACACTTACGACTGAAAACCCATTTTTAGCAGACATCTTGAGTCAGTAAGTTAAAAAGAGATAAGGCCAAGAGAAATTTGTTTGTTGGTGACATTTCAAAGCTGTTCTAGATTTTGATCGATGAAGGGTCCCCCCACCTGGATGGTCTGCTTGGACGTTGGATTGGAATATCCTTGACAATCTACGTAGACGTTAGATAAAACCATTAACTGATGGTAAAGAACAAGCAGGATTGACTCAGGGTGTTCTGTTGCTCAACAGTAACGGTATGGACATTGTATATACTGGATTCCCTATAACATACAAGATATATAATAGGAGGTGTTCTTGATTTCTATTTTTCCGGAGGACCATCGCGGGAATCTGTTATGGAGCAATACACTAATCTCATTGGCCGGCCAACACCCATGCCTTAATGGTCATTTGATAAGAAACCTGGACTCAGTTTCTATTTGGCTTTTGCTGCACAGCCCATCCCAGCTGTGTATTGGAAACATCTTACCACGATAGGTATGATGTTAGGTATGATGTATGAGAGATGTTCTCAATGCATGTTGAGACGTGTATGTGGAATTGGGATTTATTCCTCACAGAGTGCGTCTCACAGTCACATCTCAAAATGAATAATAAAGACAATTACGGAAGATATTCCTGATATGCAACCAAAAAATGCTGTAATTTGCTCACTATGAGGAACAGCCTGTGGGGCACCAATCTGAACTCCCTAGAAAAAAAGAAATGGGATTCCCTTCAGCCTTTTCAGTGCATTGAAAATAACTGCATGAATATGCATGTACTAAACATTCCTGATGTGGGCTCAAATCTGCTATCTATGAATTATCCCCACATTTTTGTCCACCATAATAATTATAGTTACACATTGGAAGTATCTCCTTTATTATTCATGGGGATATATTCCCAATAGACGATGGTGATATTTTGTGCTGTGGGTAGCAGATACAGAGTGTCCTGACATGCAGCAGAGATGTGCCCAAAGTCATGAACCCATGTTTCGTCTTCAAAAATTGATGTGACCATGACCAGCCATGGGAAAACATGAGAAACTCCATTGAAAGTGGAAGGTATTCCTAGAAAAAGAAAGAAGTGGATAGAGTGGAAACAGAGATGCGGGTATCATAGAGAAACATATGACAAATAAAACCCATATTGAGGGTTCTACGAATGGAGCCGCCAGTCATGGGAAAGAAAGAGAGAAACAGAGGCAGAGAGGTCTTCAGAATGATTAGTTGAGGGAGGAAAAAATGTTTTTCCCCATCTTTTTCTCCTTGTATTTGTTTATTTTTTTCAAGGTTTTCAATTTTTAGTTGAGAGAGAAGAAGAAGAAGAAATCAACGAGAAAAATTAGTGAGGGGAGATCGGGGGAATGATTTCACATTGCTCCCTTCTATTGTGAGAGGAAGGGGATGTAGGGGCAATTTTGACATTTTGAAATATTTTATTGACTCCTTAACAATTAATCAGGGGCAGTTTCATAATTTTATCGGTTTTCCGTTGAATCACTAATGGAAGTGAGGTTTTTGTTGAAATCTTTATAAGTTCAAGGGAAGTTTTTGTTAAAATAAAACTATAGGGAGGTTTTTATAATTGTCAGAAATGTCAAGGGAGATTTTTGTATTTTACCCATTTTTCTTTTTTAATTAATTTTATTATTTAATACATGAATTAAAAATGATTTGGGCCCATCTATTAAAATGGTTTGGGCAAAATGTACTTTCCTATTAATGGTGCATCTGTAATTTTAGGCAAAATTAATAGCCTAATATGATTTATTAAGGATGTGGATTGTGAGTTTGTTATGTTATAATAGAGTTTGAGATGGATTGAGATAGACTACATAGAGTCCTAGATAGAACCTAAGAGTTTAAGTTTAAATAGGTTTGGAATGTTTTAGTCTATAAGTATGATGTAATTAATATATACAACCAATGCAATGTTTTATCGGCTTTCTTTGAAATCTAAAATGGTATCAAAGCCAAAATGTCTATACCTAAAAGCTTCTTATCATGCTTCCTGTGTTTCGGTGGGTGACTGGAATCCTAGCCACCCGTCGGGTCCGCTGTCTCTATTTATGTATTAGATTTCCCATTTAATCACTTGTTTCTCTTCACCAGTTTAGCCACCCACCAAGTTTGCTCTCTCCGTTTACCTGCTATGTTTCCCATTTAGTCACTGTTTTTTTTAGTTTCCTTTGTTCCTAATATTGTTACTATTTTTACTCTTCTAGTTCTATTTTTAGTTTTACTTTCAGTTTCTCCCATATTTCTATTTATTGACTTCAAGAGACAAGTTCACCTATCAGATTTAAAGCCCCTATTCCAATATAACTTTGGATCATATTAGTTCTGACACCTGCATCTAACATTACCCTCACGGATTCCTTGCTACTAGGATCTTCAATCATATCATCCTCATAAACAGATTTACCCCTTCCCCACCTTTTCTTACCCTCTTGCTGCTTCACTGATGATTCATCCTCGTATATATCTCATCTGCCCTCTTATTAGATTTCTTGCTACACAATTTATCTTTTTAACCCCTCTGTCCTCTCTCTTCTACTTGTCTCCCTCTCTATTTCAATTCGTATATGGCCATTGTTGGCCCATTTCAAATCGGCTCCAAAAGCCAATATGTTGAGGCATCTTAGTTGACCCAATGAGGTTTATTGGTGGCCTGTTTTGGCCTAACTTCTATCTGGACCAATTTCATTCCAATACAAGCCCATAGAGGCTCTTTTCTATTTGAAGAAGCAACGGGTTCTTGTCATTGTAATATGCGATTGTCATAGCCAGTCATCCATTACTTGCCACACTATCTTCAAAGCTGGACCGCTTGTCACATTATCATCCCCTCAAGGTTAAAGTAATGTCGTATTTATATTTGTACTTCTTCCAAACTGAGCCTAAAAAGAATATGAGAGCAAATCATCGTAATAAACAAACAGTTGCAAAACTGAACCAGATACACAATTTGTATCCAGTTCAGATTTGCATTTCTAGCAAACAAAGACCAAGGAAAAAGGTGGACCGGTGCAAAGTTTGCACCTCGTTCACTTTTGCACAGAAACAATTTCAGTCCCTAGAGGCATAAATGAAGCAGTACGGTTCAGGTAGAGGTAGGATCCAACTGACCCAGATCATATACCCTAGAAAGCAAGAGAAAACCGTAAGCAACTTTGTCCAAACTTGCATTTTTATCTCAGTTATTTAATCAATGTATTTGGCAATTTTGTATGTGTACTGTGCTTTCTATGTAAGATTTCACCAATACTGTTAGGTCCGTCACGGGTACAAAAGTGTGTCGGATCTTGAGGGAGTGGTTGCGAGGTATGCAAAAAGCTGGGATTCCTCTAGAAGTTATGTGGACAGATATAAGGCCATATGGATATGGAGATAAAGATTTCAAACATGATCCCGTCAACTTTCCCACAGACAAGTTGTGGATCAACTTCACCAGAATGGGCAGAAATATGTACTCATCTTAAATCCAGGTGACAAACAGAAGACAGCACTTTGTTGATTTTGAGCCAAGCTTCTCGTTATTGTCTTGAATATGTCAACACACAGGAAGAACCTAGGGGCTACAGCCATTGTTGTTCTCCATCTTGAATCACTTAATCAGTTTTTTTCTCATTTTTGTCACAGGTAATTAATGCGAATGATCGATCGTAAAGCGTAATGGAATTCCTGACCTGGGGATGTGTAGCCAGTGCCAGTTTACTTCCTTGATTTCCTAAATCCAGCTGCTGCTATCTTCTGGGGTGGTGAAATTGCAGCCTTCAGATAGATTATCTCCTTTGATGACCTCTGGCTCGACATTAATGAAATCTCTAACTTCGTAACTTGCCTTGCTTTCCCCTCGTTACCCTGGATGATCCCCACCCTACAAAATTAATGATGCAGAAATCAGACGGCCCATCATTAACCTCTATGGTTGTTAGAGTCAAAAGCCACAAATGAAGCCTTCATCAAGGTGACTGGAAAAGACCATTTATATTTGACCAGATCGATTTTTGTTGGATCTGGAAAGTATACAGCACACTGGAGTGGTGATAATGCCGCCACTTGGGACGAACTATTATACTTAATTCAAGCAATTTTGAACTGTGGATTATTTGGAATTCCAATGGTGAGAGCTTATATCTGTGGTCTGTGGGTTATATTTCAGCAGGATACAACCGAAGAACTCTGCAGTCGTTGGATTCAGGTACAAGTATAGTGGCTAAAATCTTTACTCCATAGTTTGCTGCAAAGCCTTCTCATTGTCCTTTGTTTTAATGCAGCTTGAAGCCTTGTATCCCTTTTCTAGAGACCACTCAGCAAAGAAGGCATTGGGGCTTCGTTACTGTCTATTTCCCTACTTCTACACATTAACGTATGAAGAAGCACACACAAGGGGAACCCCCCATTGCACGGCCATTGTTCTTTTCAATCACTGAAGACATAATACTTATGAAATCAGCTCACAGTTTCTGATCGGTAAAGGTTCAATAGTGTAACCCGTGTTGAAGCAAGGGGCGGTTTCAGTTGATGCATGTTTCCCAGCAGGAGACTGGTTTGAACCTCTTTGATTCTTCACAGTCGGTGAGTGTTGTAAAACTGGTTTTGAGCTCTTGGTGACAGTTGACAGCAGTGGAAATGCGACGGGAGAAGTTTCTTTGGACGATGGAGAGGTGGAGATGGGAGGGGTGGGAGGAACATGGAGCTTTGTGGGATTTGCAAGCGAGGTCTTCAAGAATGAGATGAGAATCAGATCAGTGGTTTAGAATGGGGGATATGCGGTCAGTCAGTAGTGGATCATTCAAAAGATAAGTTTTGTAAGGTCTAACAAGTGAGAAGGATCAAGAAATATAGCTTGGCCATGAAGAGGATAAACTTGAATGGGAACTCAGGGATGATGGTGAACTTCAATGGGAAGGGGCGCAACAGATATCAGAGGCCTGTCAATACTAATTGGAGAGGAATTTGAATTGAAGTTGCAGTCAGCCAGTAATAAGAACAGAACTCCCTTTACCTATATATATATATATATATGGTTTAAATATGATTCCAGAACCTCTCCCATCATGAAATGAAGTTGGAGGGAGTCATCCATGGAGATAGACTTTCCAGAATGGTTTTAAATATGATTTAACGGGTCCTTTGTACAAAGCCAAGATGCTAAATGTGATGTAAAAAGCAAATAATTGAGGAAAGAAGAAAAACTTTTCCCCTGCTCTCTTGTAAAACGCAAGTTTATGAGAGAGGAAAAGAATCGAATATATTTAAATAATGAAAAGGCCAAATACTGAAGTTGTAAGTTTATGAGAAGTTTTGTTTTTCAAATTCTCATCTATCAAATGAGTTTCTTTATTGAAAAAAGGCATCTAGAAAAATCTATGTAGAAAATTTATATTTGAGGTCATATTTGTTAGATCCAGGGTGATTAAAACCTTCTAACATCCAACTTAACCATGAAAATAAACATTCAAGAAAAATCTATTGAACTAGATCATGGGAAAGAATAAGAAAGTTTTAAATTATTTTAAGGATTAGACAACCTTCCACATCCTCCAGTTCTTGATGTTGGCTGCTAAGTGCAGAATAATGACAAAAGATAACCATTAAACAATGTCATCTACCCCAAGTATGTCCAACTTACAAGTAACCAAATGGAAAGGTGATTGGAATGATTGTTGCTGTCATGAGTAATAGTTCTGTGGAGATGGAGGAAACTGATCAACAACCTCATCTGTTTTTTGAAAGAAACATCAAAGAGAATCTCGAATGATGATAACTTTAAAGCATAAAGGGATTTGGATTCTTCTAGAGGTGAGCATCTAAACAAGGAAAGTAATTTGGAAATAAACAATCATGGCACTGTCCAGTATTCTATCCAAAGAGTTGTGCCATAGCCCATAGGGAGATTGTTAACTGCTTGAAGTTAAAAGGTTCACTTGGAGACTCCTCATGATGTGTCCGGCTAAAAACCACTCCCGATAGGGCCTTCGGAATAAGTTAATAATGTGCTCTTCACATGGTCTGAGATTTACATCTTCAGATAAAAGGCTGTGAGAAAAGTAGGTAGGGTAACATTTTACTCTTTTGAGTTTTAATTATGTAAAGAAGCATCATTGTTGCACTAGATATAAGAAGGTAACAAAGAGAAAAAACATCTTGCTCAGAGTGTATGATATAATGAAATAGAGTCTTAATATAGCACTTTCTTGGTTAGGCTCTCAGAAATTGTTTAGAACTAGTACATTGACCATTACATCCATGATGGAAGAACTTACAGACAATTTTTAGCTGTAAAATTTAACATACAAGTATCAAGGCGATTGTAGGACCCATCAATATCTATTTTCAGATACTCCAGAGAAGGATGAAAGTAGTTAGTTCCTAGAGGACATAACTAGCAATATTGCCTGGGATGAAGAAAAAGAATCGCCTGCAACCAATTTGATGCAAATCCTAGAAAACAAGCAAACATTAGTTTTGTAAATAGATGATGGATTTTTTTCTCCTACTAAAATTTGGTCTTTATGTCCCCCAAGGACATCAGGTACTATTTAGACGTTGCAAGAGCCTATCACTATTTTCACAAGCCAGTTAGAGAAATCCAAAATGAAGTTCTGTATGATGACAAAATCACCTTAAGTTACAGATTGGATTTTGCATAAGCCCATGACTAATTGAAGAACACCTTTCATGTTTCATGAGCAGCTTACCAAGTAAATGTTAGAGATGTTGCACCATAAGGACAATTTAAAAAGCTGGTATACTACAATATGTTGACCCTTATATTTTCCATACCATTACAAAGTCCAGAGGTCTGGCTACATTCATGGAAATGGGTATAGAAACCCATCTTCCAGCGTCTTAGATCTAGTCAATAGCTATCAGGTGCTGAGCTAAGAAAACTAGATGGTTAAATATTGCAAGCGTTTTAATCTTGACAAACATATGATTATAACTGTGAACCATACAATGTTGCCTTATGAACACACTTAAGTCTTCTCTGATAACAGGAGGACAGATGAAAAGAAAGGAGGTGACCACTTTTAACAATAGATATCAATACATAAGAAAACACAGGAAATATATAAAGAAACTACATAGAAAGAACAGTAGCAGAAAAACATATTTGGGAACAGAGTTAGGATCCATCTATAGTCATTGAGTACTTTAGACAATATAAGGGTACAAGGACAGACCATGATATATGTACTATCTCCTAATCTGATGATGGGAAAGCTCAGAACTTCCTGATATTTCATAGTGACTGATTGAGACGAGATCGAAATGTAAAGACAGTAGCATTTGAAGCATTTACCTTTATTTTATTTTTAGTTTTTTGGATAAGTGGCATTTGAAGCATTTACCAATTTAATGATAGGAAAAAGAAACCAATGAAATAACCCATATCTTATAGGAGAACATGATAAGCTTAATGTTATACCATACTGTTAGAAAACATTAAAAGAAAACAAAAGAACATTCATACAAAGAATAACAGAATATAGAAAAGGAACAAAATTATCCAAAGAGGCATGGATAGTTGCAAAAACTAAATAAAAATGTAAAAAGTTGATACTTGTGAATTAAACATGCATCTTAACCGAGCATATAACAGAAAAAGAACAAAATAAAGGTGAAGTGATGGTATCTGTCGCTAATGTTCAGAAAAAGAAATGATTTAGGTATGTTGCTAATGGTGCCTTTTTGCTCACCAACAATGTAAGGTTATTATGCACTGGATGGGTCCTTTACTTTTTTGCATATATATGATTAATAGATATTCCATTTACCCTTGAAAAGGGGGGAAAGTTGCAAACTTTCCAAATTGCCACTACATGACTATAATGTAATAGAGTTTCCCCTACTACATACCTTTTTTTAAAGGTTAAATGGAGTCTCCTCTATTATTTGCAATAAGACAAATTATCCAATTTATAGTTTCAATTTACTGCAAATTCTTCCACCACTGCAGGGAGTAGACAAGTAGCATATACAGATTTGAAATTTTTTAAAATGGTATACAACTTTAACAAACCTCCCAATTTTACATAAGAGTACAAGAGATACCAGAGGTAGAATATGCATCCACCAATGCATTAAATTTTTTTTGAGAAAAAACAAGGCATTAAATTGTAATAGGAGTACTTTATAAATAAAGTAAGGCAGCAAAGTTTCCATTTCACCAACGTTGAATATGAAAGAGAAAAAGAAAACAGTAAAGAAATGCTCTTCTTCCACTTTGTTCCCATTCAAGATAAACAAATCTTGACCATTCACAACTTTCTAACAGTTACTAACAGTTTTATAGTTCCCTACTTATCTTATGGAGTTACTAACAGTTTTATAGTTCCCTACAACACCTCTATGGAGTTACTAACAGTTTTATAGATTTCTACTTATCTTATTTGGATCCAAGCCTCTTCTGTATGGTGATTGTTGAGACACAAATAAAGGGAATACAAGTGTACAAGAAAAGGCCACGCCAGGTAACTAGTGGACTGACAAGTGGAGAGGGGATGATCGATTTGGGAATACAATCTCTCTCTCTCTCTCTCTCTCTCTCTCTCTCTCTCTCTCTCTCCCTGAGTTAGGCAATCCTAACAAGTTGGTATTAGAGCCAAGATGCCAAGCACAAGGTCATCCGCAATGGAGAACAGAGTCGACAACATGGAATGAGAAATGCAAAGAATATCAGCTAACGTCAAAGAAATAAAAGAAAGCTTTGCATCCTTGCTTGAACGACTGGCACAGGCACCACCTGCGCCGAATCAGGAAGAGCACAGTGACACCAGTCATCGAAGCGGATCAAGAACAACAAGAATTGAGTTTCCCATCTTTGCAGGGGGAGATCTCACATTCTGGCTTCTGCGAACAGAAAGATACTTCGATTACCACGACACATAAGGACCTGATCATGTTCCATTAGCTTCAACACACCTGGAAGGAGAGGCGATCGTCTGGTACTAGTGGTACCGGTGATGGCACCCAAGAGCCACATGGGCAGACTTCACCGACGCCTTAACCATGCAATTTGGAGTCTCAGCTTTTGAAAACTATGATGAAAGCCTCGCTAAGCTACGATAGACCGGCTCCGTCCAAGATTATCAGATGGCGTTTGAAAGATTAGGCATGCAAGGCTGGCCAAAAAACGTGCTTGTCGGAAATTTTGTTGGTGGACTCAGGAAAGAATTGCGGTTGAAGGTAAAAGCCATGCAGCCCATCACCGTTCTTGAAGCAACAGCATTAGCTCGACTACATGAAGACAAACTGAATCGGGCAAGAAGGATTAATCGATCTCTGGGAGCTGCGATCAGACTAGGTATACCGAACCCAGAACCAGGTATCTTGGGTAAACCGGAGCTCAGATCGGGAGTAGGAATCACATGCAAAGACGCCAACGCTGGTTCAGGCCCCGGCTCAGCCAAGAGGTTAACTTGGGCTGAGATGCAAGCCCGACGAGAAAAGGACCTTTGTTATGCATGTGGAGACAAATTCGGACCGGGCCATCGCTATAAGATCCCTCAAGTTTTCTTCCTTCAACCTGAAACCGAATATGTTGAGCAATCAACAGACATTGAAGAGCCAATGGACAACCAAGAATGGGGGCAATGGACAAAGGAATACCCGGAAGTATCCCTGCAAGCCTTGACCGGTATTGCTTCTTCTCAAACTATGAGAGTAACCGGACTGGTACAAGGGCGCCATGTGTCGATTCTGATAGACAGTGGCAGCACCCTCAATTTCATTACCCAAACATTGGTCAGCCAACTAGGGATTCCGGTCCAACCATGTACAGCCTTCCGGGTGTAGTAGCTAATGGGCGCAACCTGGTGTGCGATGTAGTTCTACACCCCCTAGAAACCAGTGGAGCAGATGTAGTTCTCGGAGTCCAATGGTTAAGGCAACTAGGGCCGGTGATATGTGATTGGGCCCGTCTCAACATGGATTTTCAAGTGGGCAGCTCACAGGTGCATATTCAAGGGCAACTGTCCAAGGGTCCAGGACCTATTAGTCTCACCTCCCCAAGGAAACAGGCAATAGACCCAGCCCACATCGTTTTAATGCAGATAGACTCCCACGGGAACGCCCCATTCTAGCCCAAGGAAGCAGATCCGAAGAAGGTCGCACACAACTACAACAGCTACTTCAGAAGTTATCAATGATCTTCCAAGAACCTAAGAAACTACCACCGAAACGTGCCCATGATCATTGCATTCCATTGCTGCCCGGAACTGCACCCACAAATGTAAGGCCCTATCATTACCCCTATTTTCAGAAACTAGAGATTGAGAGGCAAGTGCAAGATATGCTTGACAAAAAAATTATACAACCCAGCCAAAGCCCATTCTCCTCGCCAGTATTACTTGTGAAAAAGAAGGATGGGACATGGCGGTTTTGTATAGACTATAGGGCTCTAAACAACATTACTATGAAGGATCGAATTCCCATACTAGTAATCAATGAACTACTAGATGAACTCAACAGAGCCACCATATTCTCTAAACTAGACCTGAGATCGGGATATCATCAAATTTGGGTCCATGAGGGAGACATCCACAAGACTGCCTTTCGTGCACACGAAGGGCATTATGAATTTCTGGTTATGCCGTTTGGGTTGACCAATGTGCCAGCTATGTTCCAAGCCCTTATGAATGACATATTTCGACCCCATTTGCGCAAATTTATACTCGTTTTTTTTATGATATACTTGTATATAGCGCTAAATGGGACGAACACCTAGTACATCTACAAATCACCTTGGAACTGCTAAGAACTCATAAACTCCTTGCAAAGGGGTCAAAATGCGCATTTGGACAGACACAAGTACACTATTTAGGGCACGTGGTCAAAAACGGCATTGTAGCAGTAGACCTGGAAAAGATCTCAAGCATGATAAATTGGCCCTGGCCTCAAAATGTTAAGGATTTATGAGGCTTCTTGGGTTTAACAGGGTACTACCGACGATTCATTAGAGAGTATGGACTGATTGCTGCCCCCTTGACAAGTTTACTTAAGAAGAATGGGTTCTGCTGGACTAGGGAGGCCCAACAGGCCTTCGAGACACTCAAAACAACTGTCTCATCCCCACCGACGCTCCCACTTCCAGACTTCTCAAAAGACTTCATCATTGAATGTGATGCGTCAAGCCAAGGAGTTGGTGCAATCCTCATGCATGAAGAAAGGCCACTAGCGTTTTTCAGCAAAGCAATGATAGCACAGAAATGGGCCAAATCAGTATATGAACACGAACTGATAGCAATTGTTCTCGCAGTTCAGAGGTGGTGGCCCTACCTTCTAGGAAGGAGGTTCATCATACGAACTGACCACCAGAGCCTGAAATTTCTGTTGGAGCAGTCCGTACTTTCCCCAGAACAGCAGCGATGGATAGCCAAATTACTTGGCTACGATTATGTCATTAAATACAAGGTAGGGCACACTAACAAGGTGGCAAATGCACTGTCATGCCAGCCACAACTATTTCAATTACTTCTCACGGGCCCAACATGTTCCATCATGGTTCAGCTAAGGAAGAAGCTGAAAGGCACCCACAACTGAGCAAGCTGCGTTCACAGGTCCAAGAGGACCCTACTAGCCACCCAGGGTACACAGTGGAGAATAATTTGTTGTTGTATAAATGTCGAATGGTGATACCACAGGATTCAGCCCATATTCAGCAACTTCAGTAAGTGTTCCACTCATCCCCAACAGGAGGACACTCAGGGATCCTGCACACTTACAAGAGACTAGCCACCCAATTCCACTGGAAAGGCATAGTCGGTCCAAAAATTCATAGCCGAATGCGTCATTTTCTAGAAAAATAAGGCGGATACCCAATCTCCAGCGGGACTGCTACAATCACTCCCAATTCCTAAACAAGTGTGGGCAGATATATCCATGGACTTTATAACGGGGCTCTCCCTTTCCTATGGCAAGTCTATCATTCTCGTAGTGGTTGATAGATTCACCAAATATTGCCATTTTCTCCCTCTGTCCCACCCCTTTACAGCCTCCATGGTGGCTGAGATTTTTACTAAGGAGGTGGCACGACTGCATGGTACCCCTAACTCTATTGTCTCAGACTACGACTCTATATGAGTCATTTCTGGGCAGAACTTTTTCAACTATAGGGAGTGAAACTCTTCAAATCTACCAGCTACCACCCTCAAACAGATGGGCAGACTAAGGTAGTCAACCGGAGTTTGGAAACCTATCTAAGGTGCTATGCAGGGGATAGGCCACGCCAGTGGCTCAAGTGGCTTCATTAGACAAAATGGTGGTACAATACCACGTATCATAGTGCAGTAGGAATGACTCCCTTCCAGGCTCTATAATGGACGGGACCCACCTCCCCTATTCCATATGAGAAAGGGTCTACAACAGTAGTAGTAGTAGAAGAAGAAGACCAACTCCTCCAGCAAGATAGGGTGTTACAAGATCTCAAATCCCACCTCCATCAAGCCCAACAATGGATGATAGACTCCTACAACAAAAGGCATAGGCCTGTCCAACACCAGATTGGGGAGCAAGTTTTCCTTAAATTACAACCATACAAGCAAGTTTTAGTAGCAGGCCACCGGTGGAACAAACTGAGTCCTAGGTACTTCGGCCCATTTCGGATTGTGGAACGCATTGGGCCGGTGGCATACAGGCTTGAACTCCCAGCAACATCAAAATTACACCCTATACTCCATGTATCTCTATTGAAGAAATGGCCAAAAACAAGAGCAATAACAACAACTACCCTCCCATCATTCTCGGAAGATGGCCAAGTTCAAAATGAGCCCACTCAGATAACAGATTTCAGGTGGATACGCAAAGTGAATCACATCAAACCAGAGGCATTGGTGGTATGGTCAGGTCTCCCAACTGAGGATGCAACTTGGGAACCTTACTTGGATTTACAGAATAGATTCCCACATCTTGACCTTGAGGGCAAGGTCGCTTTCAAGGGAGGAGGGACTGTTGAGACACAAATAAAGGGAATACAAGTGTACAAGAAAAGGCCATGCCAGCCTTTAAATAATGTAACTGACAACCAACCACTAGAACAAACTAAATAACAAACTAGACAAGTGGAGAGGCTGGTATAACAGAATTGTAACAGCAGTATATAAATAAGGAAAGGAAGTTAGGAGGGGATTATCGATTTGTGAATACAATCTCTCTCTCTCTCTCTCTCTCTCTCTCTCTCTCTCTCTCTCTCTCTCTCTCTCTCTCTCTCTCTCTCATTCAGGAGGCAGGCTCCCTCGAAAGAGTCCCTGAGTTAGGCAGCCCTAACAGTGATATAGTAAGAAGTACCCATTAGTTGCGCAGCGATTCTTTTGAAGACCATAAGAAACAGAAAAGCAATGCTTTCAAGAAAAAGAAAATCACAGAGAGAGGACAAAACAATAAATCCATGCAAAATGAGAAGCATCAAAAGATTTGAGAACTTCCACCCAGAAAGAAATCCACAACCATAAACAGCATATGGCACAGTCAGAAGTAAGAGCTTCTTTCCTCGTATAAACTCTAATGATCTTTCTATTAATGACAACTGAGAAATAGAGAAAAGAAAAATCCATGTTATTAAATGGTATACTCAGATTATCTGATATTCATTCAGGAGATCAAATAAAGGGTATTAGAACCATAAAGTTATAAATGTTAAGTTCTGAAATAGAGAACACCGTACATAACTGCTTCTCCAATTTCATGAAGCATCTAGCATTCTCCAGTAGAATATTAAGAGCCAAAATAAACATAGCAATGAGCATTAGCAACTCATCACTGCACAATTGCACACAAAAGCACCTGATCGCTCCCTGACAGAAAGCACCTTCCACTCTGTTTCTCCATTGTTGCCATCCTCAGGACACCAATAGTGGAGGACAACATATCCACACCCTAGTTGTCCACCTACCACCAATAACTTGTCACCACATCCCCTGAATGCTAAACCCCAGCCATTATTAAAATCAGCCCTGAGAGGCAACCTTCCCACAACACTCCATGTATTATTTGTCTTGTTATATTTCTTGACCTCATTTGTTGTTTGATCAGCAGCATAGAGTTGATTATTGACAACAGCAACCAGAGGAGGACACTGCAAAGGTCCTTTGGGACAAGGGTACATGTCATTTATCCTCCTCCATGTCCTTGTCTCAATATTATACTCTTCACCACAAGTCAAGGACTCAGAGCCCGATACTCCCCCAATGACATAGAACTTTCCATCCATAAAGAAACCTGAACACATTTTACGTGGCACGTTCATATCAGGCAAGTTTTTCCAAACACCCAGCTCAGAATTATAAAGCTCAGCAGACTTCAAAGCATTTCCATCCTTATCACTTCCCCCTGCAACAATAGCAATTTCTCCATGGCTGCTGGAACCAAACAAACAGCGAGATAAGTTCATCAGGGGGCATCTAGACCATTTATGCGTGATCAAGCTATACTTCCAAATTGCAAATCCTGTTAACTCCCGACCAAAGACAAGTAGCTGAGTTCCCACAGCAAGAGACTCCTTATCTGCACAACTAAAGCAAACGTCACATGGCAATTCAGGTAACCTCATCCATTTGCGTCGTACAGGATCAAAAGCTTCCCATGGCATGCTAATGCATGCCAAATATATCCAATGCTCTATTACACCCAAATGTCTCCTCAGTTTGTATAGATATCCACTAGAAATCAAAGACTTAAATTTTCTATTTACACATGCAAGTGATGGGTAATCTGCCCTGCTGGTCCAAGCAAGAATATCTAGTGTCATATCATCATTAAGGCCAGGTAGGAAACTGTCATCAGATGCTCGACCATTTTTATCTCCTCCTGAGTGTTCTGTAACTGTGTGTTTCATTTTCTTTAACTTTATAGGATCCAATCTAGGCACGTCAGTTCCCTTGTCAAGTATGTCATCACTGGTCAGGTTTTTGTTTCTAGCCAGTACCATGCAAGCTAGTAAATAGCAATTTATCTGAGAAGATTCATAGTCACAATTGAAAAAAGTATGGAGCTGTGGAATAACACATCCTTGTGCGCCAACCATGGCTGGTAAATCTGGAATATCCTTATTTCTCTTCACTTTGTCCTTATTTCTCTTCAGTTCATCAAAGAAATACCTAAAAACCATCTGATAGTATAAGATATCAAACACTGGACAAATAAATGGAAGAAGGCAAAGAGAGAAAACAAAGTTAAAAAGAACTAGAAATTCGGTAACAGAAGCAACAAATTGTACAGGAAACAACTACTAATTTATGGGTTCGTTAACCCACATATTTATTTCTACAAACATCCAATGAATCCAGCAGTATCCAATAATGGAAAAAAATGTTTAAATTGTTCAGCCTATTCAGGTTTAACTTTTCACATCTTAATTTGACGTCTGTCACAAAAGCAAACAAGGCGAACAAAGGAAATGCCAAGCATTTATTACATCGAATATCAACTAAGTCCATCAGTGGCAATAACAGAAACAGATAAAACAGGTCAATACTGCTCAATCTTAATTGGATCAAAACCTTCGGCATTTTCATTCAAAATTATGTCGTGACACAAAACAGCATCAACTGCCAAGGTAAAAGGGATCTTAATTCATTGGATAAAACAAGTGTGGAGTTCTAAATTAGACCACCATAAATAAAAGACAAATCCATAATCCAATAAGCCAAAAATATTGTCTACAACACTAATCCCCTGTTATATTGGATAAGATGAGCTTCAACCCATAATCGTGATGGTTTGGCACAGTAAACTGACGTCATGAGCTATGAACTCAAGGCAAGATGCAAGAATTACATCAACTAAAAGCCTACAGAAAAGCAAAGCATCATCACGTCATCATGCTTGCATGCTGAAGCCTTTTCACCATCGCAGCAGAAATCGGTATTCAATCATAAGTAATGGAAACCAAACATCGAATTGAAAGAGAGGAAGTATCTAGATGTATTATGCATTAAAAATTTTCAAATTTTTATCAAAACCGGTAGGTGCATTTTCCATGCAGAGTTCTATAAGTAAGAGCAAGTAAGGTTATACCTGAAGAAATAGAATCAAGCAGATAAAAATTAAATGTCAGATTTATCAGCTGGAGAATCTCATAAGCAGGACATTGTCATGCTTCCTTGACTCAGAATCCAGAAGCCTAGCTTTCGCCTTTAGACTACAGAGATGTTAATCTCTCAGTAAAATAAAAAAAGAGCTTCACTTCACTGTCGCATTCCGCTGAACCAAAGAAGATTATCCAAATAGGTCTTCACAGTCGAAGATGGCATTCTGAACGAATTTTCACCTTTTCTGGTGGGAATCTCTCCGTCGTCAGGCCAAAATTCTCTGACAACTCGCCAGAAACCACAGATTCAGGCTGCCGGACAACTGAAGCATCGGTTAAAACCGATAAACAAACAAACCAAAACCAAATGAGAATTCTTTTCAGACGAATCAGTCTATTAACTGCCAAAAAATAAACAATCAGAACTCTGCAACCACAAACAACTTCCGCCAATTATGTCATCAAGAAATCACAACATCACCAGCGGCAGAAAAAAAAAAAACAAACCAATAAAAAAGTATTGGCTTTCTCGTCATAACCTTCACCTTGGATACCGATCGCGAGAAACAATTAAAAATCCAAGCGATCAAGAACTCAACTCAACAGTCGACGGAATCTCACCGAGTTCCACTGGAAATCGGCAGAGAAACCATCCCTCAAGGCATTGTCGTCGCAAAAAACCGATCAGAAGTCAAATTCTCCGACCAGATTTACTCAGGCAGAAACATTCTTATGCTCAAATCAGAGAGAGAGAGAGAGAGCAAGAGAGATGGAGAGCGAGAGAACTTCCACTTCTCTTCCACATTTCTCATTCTCTCGAAATTCTCTCTCCCTCTTCTTCATTTCTCTCTCCCTTTTCTAGCCAACGTTGGAATATTTCGTTCTATTCGTCGGATCAAGAACACACACCCAATTCCTACACCCTCACTCTTCCACTGTTGGATTAAAATCTATTTTGTCAAAGATATGAAGTCCTCTAATCAAACGGCTAACAGCTAGAGTCTACAGTCTGCCCATATGTTATCACAAATAGAGGATTCTAATCCAACTGTTAATACAGAGCGATCTACATCTTTGACTGTAGACCACTTGAGTCTGGTCCACGGTGTTACGGCGCGGTCAATAAGTAAAACGGATAAAATAACTTTTCCTTTCGTCCGAAAGAAGAAAATAAACGGTCTCCGTTTTACGCGCTCTCTCTCCAATCCCTCTCTCTCTCTCTAAAACCTCTATGGTTTTGTTTTCTCTCTCCTGGCCGTGACGCAGTTTCTATCTGTCGCTTCGGATAAGAAGCTCGCTAGTCGCTACGCTAGTCCTTTATTCAACCGGGAAATGATAAGCTATATCTCTGGAATGAGTAATGGCTATAATGCCTGCCGTCGGATCTCTGAGCATGATCCAACGGATGGGGGCAGACAAGAGGAGATTTAGTAAAGGGACTCCGACTTTTCTTTGAATTACAGAAACGCCACTGAGGATTTGTCTCGTAGTTATTCAATGTTTGTGGATCTGAGGTCGGAAGTGACGTCACCGGAGCAAACGGACACTGCCGACGCCGCCAGAGGTTGCCGTCCGTGTTTTTAAAGCAACGGTTGCTCTCAAGCTTCGAAGTCTTCGATTTTTCAGCGACGTGGTCAGTGCAGAGGTTTTCTTTCAGCTTTTGGCCTTTTGCGAGACGCTTGTACGATTTGGTGAATGGTGAGCGACGAAGGCTTTAGTGCGGTATTGACAAATTACAGTTTTTTTTTCCAAATTTTACGGTAGATATCATTCTACAAGAGATTGTTACCAGTAACAAGTGAATGAGTTTACCCTTAACCTGCGTTTGGAAACGATGCAAATTGTGGATGCAAACATCTAGAGTGTAACTAAAGTTTGGGTAGTTTTGTACGGACAAATTTATTTTATTAAGGCTGCTCTGGAAATGATGCAAATAAGTGTGAATGTAAATAGGTAGAATATAAAAAGGTTCATATAAATTGTAAAATTGGGTTAGTTTTGTATTGACAAATTTATATTCTTATCAAACAGATTTTCGGTTGTAATGGATTCCAACATGAATTCCAATAAAGCACATACTTTTTTTTTTTATCAAAAGCCCACTTGAATGCATATTTAATTCTTTTTTTATTTATGTACTTTTACATTTTATTATCAGTGTAAATATGCATTAGTCTATCATTTGTCAATGCATAAATGTAATATTGTCAAATACAGGCAAAAGTGAACCAGAGTACAAATTTACCCTGAACCGGAATTTACACTCTATTTGCATCATTTGTCTTAGGTTCAGTTTGAAAGGAGTACAAATACAAATATATAGAGTGCAAAATCTTAAATTTTGTATGCATTTATACTACAAATATTTGTATTTGTACTCTTGAGCCTTTAGGGACATTCTAAAAAACAATTTATCTTTTTTTTTTTTTTGAAGAAAGGGTGTTGGCAGAGTACTAACAGACCCACTTCATCGATTTAAAGGCTCAACAATACAATCATTTTGTAATACAATTAATATCTATATAAGAAGGTGGCAAAAACCATGTAATAGGGTGTGAAATAGCCACAGCATGGGCAACTTTATTATCTGACCTATGGACTCAATTGATTGAGCATTGAGGGATTCTAGCCAATATTTATCTACAATCTGCAATCAAATGTTTGATGCACCAAGGAGGGGAGAAGTGCACCTTCGGCATAGTATTGGAATCCCCTTCAAAAATTACAGAAGAAGCACTCAAATCAA
Source organism: Nelumbo lutea (assembly GCF_056320005.1). Classification (NCBI taxonomy): domain Eukaryota; kingdom Viridiplantae; phylum Streptophyta; class Magnoliopsida; order Proteales; family Nelumbonaceae; genus Nelumbo; species Nelumbo lutea. Next base: position 21,004,897 of record NC_142690.1, on the reverse strand, counting down.
TCACCAAGCTGCAGAAGCAACTTGTATCGGATCAAACTTTTTGCACTCCATAACAGCATTACATCTTGATTTCCAGATGTGTCAGAAAAGTATTAATCCTTAGACAAAGATAAATGTAATGTTGGGATTTAAAGGGTCATCTTTGTCAAACCACTCTTCTAGCCACTTTGCAAATGTCAAATAACCATGTACATCAATTTGAATGGTTAGTGATGAGGCAAACCACACTAAGTGAGTGATACTGGTACTCTCAATTGCAAGTCTGCATAGGGGACCATTATAGAAAATCTGTAGTATTTATTTGGTGTGAGTCAATTCTCTCATTGAACTCCTACCGAAAATTAGAATATCATCAACATACATTATATCATTAAGTGTAACACCTCCCGAGCCAAAACAAAAACTATGTAAAGGTTTGGTTTGAAAATTTTGCATTAGGAGTCTAGAAAGAGCATCAATCCATGGTATAAATAAATATGGAGAGAGGGGACAAACTTAACCACAATGAGGTTTAAAAGATAGGGTTGGTGCACCATTAAGCAAAATAAAGACAGACTCTATTGCAATACAACTCATGATGAGATGGTAAAATTGCCCTAAGAAACCATGAAGCTGTAAAACATGTATTAGAAAGCTTCATTCCATGTTATCATAAGTCTTGGAGAGATATAGCTTCAAAATAAAATTCTCATGTTGTTCTTTTCTTCTTCTTCAAACATTTAAGCACTTTTGACATAATGATTTTATTACAAAAAATTTACCTATCAGGAGTTGATTTGTTTTGGACCTAAAATTTGAGCAAATTATTTTTATCTAGTCTAACGGTTTTGATATTAACTTTTGGGCTAACCCTTAATATTTTGGTGGCTCTTGGAATCATATTTCATTTGAGAATATATTTGATTGGAAATGAGGAATCATCATTTGGTACTTATAAGTTGAGAAAAATCTGCCTCAAGCTAAAATGAAATTTGTTTGGGGATGATGGCCATTGACACTATAATGAAGTATTATTATCCTACTGAGGGAGTGCTCAACGTTGTGATCCTTCAAAGAAATGGTGCAATTGAATCTACTAGACCCCACTATAGTGCGAGTGAAATCACATATGTGAAACGACATACATGATATTTACCATCAAGTGTGATGTTATCCAAGCTGAGGTGGACGAATAGTAGATAAGAGGTCCTATTTAGCTAAATGAATTAGGTTGGATGAGGTGAACTCAATGTGGATTCTCTACTTCCCATTGGCCTTCCTTACCATCACCACATTTGCCAACCGGTCCAAATAGGTCACCTTTTTAATAAAATTGAACATAAGGAGTTTGTTAACATCCTTGTTTATTATCTACCACCTCTTCATGGTAAAGTTCCTCCTCTTTTATTGTATCAATCGATAGTGTAGATTAATGCTTAATTGGTAAAGTATGAACTAGGGCTTAGCCTCGGGCATATCAATAATGATCCAAGAAAAGGTAACGACATTAGCCTTAAAAATTGGATGAAGTTATTGCAAAGACCATCCTCAAGTAGGGAACCCACTTAGATTCACCATCAAATAAAGGTACCTAATCAAACCCTCAACAATCTTGCCACACCATGATCGGAGCTCATCCTGAAGGTCTAATGGCAAGAGCTTATTGGGAGGCTACTTTTCCCATTGTCTTACTACATAGCACTAACAAGTAGTGCACTAATCTCTACGGACGATGCTGACATCGGGTTGGTAGGTAGGGAATTTCATTATTAGGTAGTATGTCAAGATCGAGGTCTGAAGCACATTCAACATCGGGTAGTCAATGATGATTTTGTATGAAAATCTAACTTTCACCACTAAGAAATCCACCAATAAGGTGGTCTTTTAAGGTCCATTCCCCACTATCAATGGTAAGGTGATCTTTCCTTTTCGTGTTAGAGCATCATTGGAGAATCTAACCAAAGGGTATTGATTGACTACAAATGGTCACGTCCAATCTTTATTTTCTAGAAAGCCTTGTTGAAGATGATGCTAGTAAAGTTTCCTATGTTGACGAGGACTCAATGCACTTCGTAATTGGCTATGTTGACAGAGATCACAAATGCTTCATCATGGGGTGTTTAGACCCACTTCAGGTCATCATCGTCGAATGTGATCAAGGTGTCCATTTTGGGCTTCTTCAAGACTCAATTTTCCACTTGATTCAACTAAGCATAGGCCTTCCGGGCTAAAAAGCTCTCCCCTCCTACTATTGTTCCCCCGAAGATAAATACAATGACCCCAACAAAAGGGGGGTCTTGATCATTAGGCACATGAGTGAAGCCTAAGTTGTTCTTGCAAAGTGCTCGACAGTTTACTATATATTCACCAAGATAACATTGTCTAATGAGGTCTTCAATGTGGTTGCTAAGGTCCCTGCAATCCTTCATGTTGTGGTTGTGGTATCTATGGAACTTGTAGTACTTATTCAAGGTCTTCTTGTTACCTTGGGATTTCAGTTTCTCCGACCACCTAACAAAGCACCGGTCTCGAGTCTTTATGAGGATCTTGGCTCGTGGCATGCCAAGTAGCATGAAGTTCCTTAAGATTGGTAGGGGACTACTCAACCTATGGTCCCGACACTAGTTTCCAACATCTTTCTATCTCGACCTCCCTACATGTGAGCATGTGCTTCTTTAGCATTGATGTATTTTTGAGCTCAAGCAAGGAGTTCGATCATGTCCCGAAGAGCTTTCTTCTCTATCGAGAAACTAAAAAGGAGGTCTAAAGGTTGTGCATCAAGGCAACCACTACTACAGATTGGTGCAGGTTCTGGACTTGGATTGCCCAATGCTTTATACATCAACAATCTAAGGCCTCATGCAGGAGAATGGTGTCCATAAACCCTTCTAAGTGGTCCACGAGGTCAGTAGTGCCATTGTACTTCTTAAACTATGGTGATCTGAATCCATGAGGAGGGAGCTCGTTCATGATATCTTGTGTGAAGATGGGCTAGCTCCTTACTAACTTAGGCTCCCTCGACGGGTGAATGGTGATCAATGTGGCTCCTCTCAAGCTCGTTCAATTGTTTGCACATGCCTTGAATCTCACTATCGATATCCACTCATTTGGTCAGCTTCGGGGAGGGATGCATCGATCTTTCACCAAATTGGACTTGGCGTGAAAACAGTGTTGGTGCTACTACAGGCACTAGTTGCCCTAAGGTCATAACCAGTCCTTGGCAGGGATATGCCCCCAGCACATTGTATGTAGTGGGATTGAGTGCTCTTGTGCTTAATTTTGGGCATTGGAATCGGATTTCCAAGGCAATGAGAGACACTCTTCCTGGTTCTTCAAGGCTTTTGGGTCCTTGTCATGCCCCTTGACTAGAGGGTTGACTTGAGAGGGCATGTCATCAACACGATGTGCAATGGAAGCTAGAGGGAGCTTTGGTGCTTGGACGTGATGCCCTAGTGCCCAAAGTAAGGCAATGAGGTCTTCAACCTACTACTTGAGATATTTGAATTGTTCCTAAGTCACAAGTTGATTCTGAGACTCGCGGGACGAAGTGGCATGCCTAGTGTGAGATTCCCTTGAGGGGGAGTGAGTGTTGGAACAATTGGACTTGTTCTTTGGAGGCATTATTGATGGATAACAAAAGAAATGAGAAAACTAAAGGCTTTTTATGTTAGTTCCCCCAAATGGCACCAATTTGATGTTGTCTAAATTGAGGTGGACAAGCAACAAATAAGAGGTCCTTCTGAGCTAGACGAGCTAAGCTGAATGAGTTGAATTGAACGAAGTGAAAAGAGTCCGATGACTTGCAAAAACCAAAGTCAAAGGCTCAAGGTGGTTCCCCAAGGAAGAGCACTCAAACGCTCAAGTTAGTAAATGGGAGAGGAGGTCGACTAGGTCAAGTTAGTTATGATGAATTAATCATTATCAAGTAGTGCTAACTGCTAAGAAGCTTTGAAGAATGGGAAAGAAGAAGAGAGAGGAATACCCCGAGTACTGCGCCCTTAAGCACATAGGGGGAATGCTACCATGCTCCGCACTTTTTGGGACACGTAGTATGCACCGAGCTAACTCTTGACCAAGGTTTTAGGGTGGCTTTGTGCTCCTCATTATGGGTTGTTCACCACATGCCCCTCTCTCACCAATGTTCGTAGGAGAAAAACTTTAGCTGTTGGCGGTTGAGAGAATTTCTAAAAATGCCACATTACCATGAGAATGAGTAAATTAATAATTACATCTTAATTTATTTTGACTAAAAACCAAAGCATGGGTGTGAATAAGTGAACTGCCCAAAATATGCCCAGCCCAGAAAACTGTCTTAACAGCCTATGTTATTGACCCCAACACCCAAAGTGCACTATATTCGCAGAGTGTGCCATTGTTGATCTCAACATGTGACCAGTTTTCGGCCATATCTGCCTTCACATAGCGATTCAAACCAAAACAAGGTACGCCCCCATCAAAGTCTTAAATGCCATGAGGTGAGATCATCATCATTATCATCTAAACTTTTTTTCCAATTGCTAGCTATTTCCATTCCGTTGTATTGAGTGTAATTAGGTGAGGTATATTAACTTAAAAAGAAAAAAGAAAAAACTCACAAGTTAGTGAAATCTATCGTTTAGCCTTTCAAAACATAAAAAAGAAAAAGAAAAGTTATAATGTCATGCCTCCATAGATAAATTCTCAACCTAAACCCGTTCACACCACTAGTTGTGTGACATGTTCAAGAACCAATTGATCCAAAAATTTACACTGCCAAACACCACCTTATCTTGTAATCTAATGCAGGTTAGGCTAGTTAGCATAATCACAACCCGATTCTAGGGCCCGAACAAGGCTGCCCCCAAATCCGATCCCTTTATGATTGAACAAAGTGGGTTTACGGGTCAACCCGATCTATTGACTTTTCTAATTGTGTAAAACTGTAACATTCCATGTAATTTTATGCATAGATAAGGCCTATTTTGCACTTTATGTGGGTACACCAATCATGATAGGACACGTAATCATCCTGCACTCCAAGAGTTGGTGCCTTGCATAAGCCAATCACAAAGATAGTACCTGTGCAGTCACAGATATATAAATATTGAAAGCGATTTTTTGCTAAAGTGGTTTACCAACACCAACTTTGTTAGTTCCTAAATCCAAAGGATTTAGCTATTTAATGATAGAGGTGAAATGGTTTATATCGATTTAATATGAAATAGAACTAGGGGTGCAAATGGATCGGCGATTAGATATCGGATCGTATTTGATCGAATTCGGATCATTTCTGTTTGGATTATCGGATCACTCCTATCCAATTCGATATATATTATATATTTATAAATATAAATGTATACAATATATTATTTATTTATAAATATATTATTTATTTTTTTATAAAAAATATGTATATATATGATGAAAATAATAAAAAATACTTTTTTTTTTTGTTTTTTCTTTATTTAAATTGGTATATTTTATTTTATTTTTAATAATTTATTAATTTTTAAAGAAAGCAAATCAGATCGGATTATATCCGAAGATCCAACTTACCAATATGATTCGAATTCAAATCAAGACTTATCAGATCCAATCGAATCTTCAGATCAGAATGGATCCAACATGAACAATATCGAATCGGATTCAGATATACCCTTATTCGAATCAAATCCGTTTGTATCCCTAAATAGAACTATAGGGGCCAACCAAATCAATTGATAAGGTGTTTGTCTGGTTATAGTGGATATATATTTAGGCTATCTATACCAAGGTTCAAAGTATTAACACGTATCGATCTGTATCGATCAATACTTATTGCTCCAAGACCCCTACAGTGGGTGTATTGGGGGTTTGACCAATTCAGGGGGTGGAGAAGCCCTAAACTGGCCCCCTGAACCAGTTGCCAAAAAAAAAAAAAAAAACAATAAAAATGAGTATCAATTTACCCGTACACCCTTACCGACATATCAAGCATATTGATATTTTGAACCTTAATGTATACAACCCGATGTACCCATCTCCCAATTACCCCATAAACCCACCAACTTATATTGTGACAACAAACTTAACGAGTCTTTTAAAATATTTAAAAACCATAATTCTATTTTGTAAAATCATGTTTAGGGGTGGTCATGGTGGAAATTTCCATCTTGTGTTGGACTTAGGCGGTGTTTGTAAATTGCTTTTTTTTTTATTTATGAAAAGCAAATATCTGAATGTGGGGTTTTCACAAATTGATCTTTTCGCATATTGCATTTATTCCATAGAATATGAATTAATATTAGCGTTATGCCCTATTCCAACCTTGGCAGGTTGCGGTGGTTTATGCGATTTGATCCTTTAAAGTTGTTAATTCATATTTCATTTATTTTTTTCAAGTTGGTTTAATGATAGGTGTAAGTTTTATTTATTTATTTTGTTAGGAACATGGTTTTTAAAATCGGACCGGATCGGAAAGCTGGGAACTGGTAAGGTCTGTTTTTCACTAAAACCAGATTTTTATCAAAAAACATTGATTCAAGCGGTTGAACCACGGTTTTGACCTTTTTTAATTTTTTATTTTTTTGTCAAAATGGATCGATCGTTTGACTCAGGAACCGAATCCCTAATCAGTTGGTTATCTGGGTCAGTTTTAAAAACCTTGGTTAGGAATATGGGCTATGCAACGACATCCCCATTTGCTGGTTATTAATGTTAGTGCGATGCATAGATGAATCCACAAATAGGAATGAACTTTCAAGCATGTAAAATGGGAATGTGGATATTCTCATGGTAACCAGCGACAAATAATTTTCCCTTAAAACTCTCAAAGAACTGTTCAACCTAAAAGATTAAGCTGTTGAGTGATGAGTATCAAACACTAATACCACTTTGGTCAAATAAGCTCTAATACCGCCATTACACTCCAACCTTGGTGAAGGCCAAATTTGATATCAATGATCGGCTACAACCTACCAAAGACTTTACCAGCAAGCTAGTAGGCATCTTCATGGTAGGTGCAAGCATGTAAGTTGCCTGAAATGTGTGATACAAGATAGGTTTTTAGTGACTTGTACCAAGTTGCTTGCCAACCCTAACTTTGTTAACTTTGGGTACCATTGCTGTTTCTACATGAAACATTTTGGGTTAATCAATACAAATTGGTCACTTCAGCTAGAATGGTTTTGTGTGTCACTTCCCTTGGAATGATTAGACTTTACCCCTTTGGAGCAAATAACATCATTTTGAAGTTTCTCCCATACATGCATTTGTAATGTATATATGCTTGTTACAATTATAAACAGACTCGGGATCTCCTGTCCATGACTACTCACAACACACTATCCCTGTGAATTGTGAACATCTCCCCCCTGCATAATACTATGTAGGTGGATGAGATATTCTCCATGTGTGACTGCGATGTTATGTGGGTAGGCGTGGGCAGACTTTGTGTGTGCAGGAGATCTAGACTCTTATGAACAGCCTCAAATAACACTAATGTGTCACTTTGTATTGATCAACCCAAAATGTTTCAGGTAGAAACAATAGAAACAACAATGTAGTACCAAATACAACACAAAATTGACTAATGAATTGGCTCATAGAGAAATATCTCCCTTGGAGAGTGGATTCAATCTCCCTTAGAGAGTGAACTGGGTGGGACGTGAAAAAGAGAAAGAAGTGGCCTGATTAATCTGTTCAAGTCAGATTTTGATATCATCATAATGGGGTTTAATTGGTTCTTGTTTAATTTGCTAGGATCCAATTATGTAGATATATAAAATATTATTTTTAGCATTAATTTTCTTTAGAATTACATTAGGTTTGGAATTAGATGAACTTATTTTTCATATTATGGCACATATTTTTCTTTTATATTTAATCTTTTAAATAAGCTAATTTTATATAAATTTATTGATGTTTTAAATAAATGAAACAAATTCAACATTAAAATTTTCATATCCATAGGATATTAGATTGAATTTGAATCTCTCAAATTCTTTTAAGACTTAGATTTGACCAATCAAATAGCCCCCATGAACTTCGATGAATACAACCTCATTGGTCACCTCTTTTATGATACCAGTTGATTGGTTGTAAGTTTTTCCGCTATCTAGTATCATAGTTGAACCCATATGTAAAATATTAAATATATAATATTTCATATTATATGCCATATAATAGTATATAAATTTTTGGTAAATATTATATATAATATGTATTATAGCTGTCATATTATAATAAATAAAACATAAAATAGCATGCATATATACAATATGCATAAATAATAAATATATAAATATGTGTTGTCTAGGCCCGAAGACAAAGTCTAAGCCCAAGCCTAGAATTTTTGAGCCGGGCCAGGTCGAAAATTATTACCGGCACATTCTCCTTTTCTTTCAAGTTCAAAACACTACATGATCTATCGAATGTTGATGTTTCATTGGGTGGTCACAAGAAAGTGTCGCAATGTTTGTATATGGACCTTCTTTAACAAAAGGTGCCAATCTAGAAATTGCACAAGAAAGGAAGATTTTTAGTTAGGTTGTGTTTAGTTTGAAGGAAAAAGTAAGGAAAGGAAGCGAAAGGTAAGAAAACTTGTACAAAAGATGGCCTTTCCCTTCTTTTCCCTACCTTTTACCTTCAAACCAAACACAACAATGAATGTATCATACAGGACACAAGACTCTTTTGCTTCAGAATGTATCATAAGCAATTAATGCCACTCAAAATTCCCATTTAAGAATTTATGCTTCTCATAGTTCTTTCTTTCTTATTATTTTTTCAGTTTCCTTGGATGAAAAATGTGCTAGTTATTTGGTTGACTTGTTGGCAGATACAGAAGTTGGGACCACTGATGCTTTGCAGAAATCTCTTAACTTAAAAAATTGCAGAAGCATCTGGTTTTGTACAAAGTACAACTTTAGTGGATCATGAGAAGATGAAGCATGAGCTTCCCCTAAGAACAATAGTTTAAAACCCTAATGGTGGGCCAATGGGTTTGTGGATCGTATTTGATGCAAAGTTTCTTTTGTAATTAAAATGCAGAATTGTCAAATTTCGGCAACTCATAAAGATATATTCTTTTGATAACATCATCTTTATGAATATTGGGAAGGCTGAAAAATGCCCCTTTGGTAATCTTTAGTCATTACAAAGTACTTGAATTGAATTGGTTGTAAGCTTTCATTTTGAACATATCTCACTCCCAATATTTAAAGTGTTGGTGTGATAAAAGGATTAATTTACAAAGGCAAAAAATTCTAGAAAACCGTGACAAGAGCAAGATTTAACTAATAAAAAGAATACTTCGATCCAATGAATTCATAATTCTAGATGAAGAACATACTTATGACAGATATCTTTTTTTTTTTTTTCCTTTTCTCACATACATGAATTTTCTTCTGACCGAAATCAAACCATAATGGATTGACAGGATGTGCCCACTTTAATAAAGCATCTACTTTATACCAAGGTTATCCTGTTATTTTCTTTGAACTGTTTTTGTCCTTATTCATTAGAAAGGAAAAAAGTTGACAAATGTCCATTATATATCATATATATGTCCAAATTAACATTTAGATAATCAATTCAATCAACGATCAAACAGAATAGAAATCGGATAAAAAAGTTGAATTTGAAATCTTAGGTAGCATATAAATCAATGGTTTTTGTCTCTTCTCTGATTAGATTGGGAGATGTAACACTTTGATAATGACCTCTTCCTTCACCATTCATTTAAAAGGAGTTAACGGTATATACCCAAGTGCATGCGCATTGCTAGACATTTTAATCTTTTCCCATTTCTACCCATTTAATATTACTAAAAGAGATATTTCTTGCCATGATTTTCTGATTAAAGATCCAGGCCGTTGAAATCATGCCTCAAGCTTTAGTCAATTAATCTTGAAAATCCAAGTAATTTGTGATGATGGTTTCAAGCAGGGGTGTCGATTGGACTGGATTTGGTCCAATCCGATCCAGTCCAATGTGAGTCCATTACAAATGGACCTGGTTCAATCCAGTCTAATGTATATTTTGGACCAGTCCAAAGACTGTCCAATTCGTTCAAATTCCTGTTAATTTAGATTGGTTCCAATTCAAACCTGGTCCATTGACACCTATGTTCTTATCTTGTATTAATGGACCAGATATTGGCTCAATCCAATATAAATTCATTATGGACGGACCAGGTCCAATCCAATATGTCATACTGATCCATACAGTCCATCCAAATTTAATGTCTTATTGATCCATCCAATTCGTCCAAATTGATTTTGATTTAGATAAAAGTCTAACCCAAAACCGGTCCATTAACACCCCTAGTTTCAAGGGTAGTCATAATAGTAATATAGTTAACCAAATTATCCAATTTTCAAGAAGCATAAGCGATGTAAATGATATACCAAATTAACCAAAAAAAATAGGCCATCTTAATGATCTCTTTAAGAAATATATTAATCTCAACCATCAAAATAATGTATTAATATTCAAGTAATCTAGGCCATAAAAAAATGCACCAAATCAAAACAAGTTTAGGCTATTAAAATGGAATCTGGACTATCAAAATGGCATCTTAAAATCAATCAACTAAGTCTAACCATTTAAATGATGTACCAACATTTCATTTGGTCAAACTCATCAAATGAGGTAGTTATCCAAACAACCCAAAGATATTGGCTCCTAACATCAATGAATTATTCTCAACCATAACTAATGTACCAAGTTTACAAATATGGTAAAATATAAAAACCTAATATTTTGAAAATAGGGGAACATGCCTCCCTTCTATTGCTTTTCTTAACAAGAAAGAAGAAACACTAACGTAATGTTGTTAAAATGCATTTACCCTTAAAATATACATTTTACTAAAATACCCTGTTTACTCTTTCTCTCTCTCTTTCCATCTTCCCCATCCTCTTAACCGAGACATCGAGCGAGACTAATAATAAGATTCTGGCCAACTCTACCATATCGACAACTATCGATTGTTCAAATTAATTTCATTCCCTCTCCTTTTATGTGTCGATGTTGAAGTACAAAACAGGACACAACTAAGGGGCACACTCTCGCTAAAAAGATTTGTAACTAAAGGTTGTGTTTGGTTACAATACAAATAAATTTGTATTGATATAAAATTATGACAGTACAAATGATTTAAGTGTAAATTCTGATCTATTTTTGTTTCAAATTTTAATTTATTTTCTTTAATTACAGTATAAATGAAGTAAATTAAGACATGAAACAGAATAAAGTAAAATCCAAAATAAAATTATATAAAAATTTACATTTTTTACATTTACACTCCCATGCATTTGTACCAATGCAAATAAATTTGCACTGAAACCAAACACAGCCTAACCAACAAACCTGGTGGTGATGCTCAGAAAACAAGGTTCAAAGTATCAATTTAATGTAGGGCGTATTAGACTATGTCCATGCTTTTTTTATGTTTTATTATTTTTTTCAAAACCGATTCAGAGGGATCAGTTTAAGTCCCAGTTATCCTCTGAACCATGGTCTGACCCGATATAACCCTTGTAGGGGCATATTGGGAAGCTCCCAGCAGAATACGTATCGGCTGATATGGGCCGATACATATCAATACTTTGAACCTTGGCGACAACAATGGCAGTGGCAGAGACAAATAAGAATTTGCATTTGAATCCTACAGTGTAGGGGGAGTCCACCTCAACCAAGGTAGTAAAGACCAAACCGATTCAAAACCAATGTCACCTTTTCTCCTTTGTTTTGATGGCTAGTCTCAGTGAATCCTATTCCACTGTTCCTGCTTCCACCCAATCTCAATCCCAATCACTCTCACCACCTTCTCCAACATTATTGATGGTTTGTTTGAATGCCTAGAAAAGCACACCACATTAATAGAACCTTCTTCATCATCTTTGTACCCAGAATACTCAGCCTGGGTGAAGCAAGACCAACTCAATCTGATTTGGCTATTAGCATCTCTAACAGAACCTATATTTGCACAGGTTGTGGGTTGCACCACGTCCTACTCCTTTTGGACTACCATTGCATGACTATTCTCCTCCTCAAACAAGTCTCTCGTATCCATGACTTGAGGCTTAAACTTGCTCATGCACAGAAGTGTTTTCTTATAATGGCTGACTACATTCAAAAAATAAAGAGTTTGATAGACGTTCTTTGTAGTAGTAAATTATGCTGTTAATGAGTTTGATCTCATCTACTACCTCCTAAGCAGCCTCGGCTCAAAATATGATGCTTTTATTATCGTTATCACCAAGGTTCAAAGTATTGATACGTATCGACCTGTATTGTATCGGTGGCTTTCTAATATATCTCTATAAGGATGGTCAGTTACTGATTTAGAGGATAATCAGGCCTTAAACCGGTCCCTTTGAACTGCTTTCAAAAAAAAAAAAGTAAAACATAAAAAAAACACCAACACAGGCCAGGGCGTATCCGCTCATATCAATATTTAGAAACTTGACTATCACCACTGGCTTGCATGATCTCAATCAGCTAATGTATAGAACATGTTACTAAGCTATGAGAAGTGACTTGAAGGTCGCTCACAACTTCAGCTAGGCACTTCCCCTTTTGCAAACCTAGCCAATCAATCTCAAGGTAGGTCACTAGGTAGCAGCAACTCCCTATCCTCTGGTTATCCTCACTCCCAAAACAATAACTCTTATGGCAGACCTCCCTAAGGTCATAACAATGGCGATAATAGAAGTAATCGTAAACCTCAAAATAATACTAAATCAAACTCTTGTGATATGAATATTGTATGTCAAGTTCTGCAATATTTCAGCACATGTTGCAAAGAAATGCATACAATTGCTCACATTATTGGGTTCCACACGCCCCAATGGAGTGACATTTGCTCTCAAATGCCCCAATTGCCCCTAGGCCCCCTACACGTCATATGCTGACATGGGCCTGTGCTAGTATTCATAAGTCAAATCCTAAATATTCCATGCTTGTTAGCCCATTACAAGAAACTGAGCCCACATGCTATTCCCAAGCCAATAATCCCTACTGACGGCTTGCGATGGCAAATGAGTATAATGCTCTTCTCTCTAACAATACATGGAATCTTGTTCTCCCTCCAGAGGACAAGAACATTGTGGGCAACAAAATGGGTTTTCCGTATCAAACAGAACCCAATGGTTCAAAAGAGAGGTTCAAGGCCTATTTAGTGGCCAAAGGATTTAACCAGGAAGATCGATACATTTAGTGCAGTTGTAAAACCTCCCACCATTTGAATCATTTTCTCTCTTGTTGTCACTAACGATTGACCAACTTGATGTATATAATGCCTTTTTACATGAAACTTTACAAGAGGAAGTATATATGCTCTAACTAATTGGTTTTGTAAACCCTCGGTCCGAACTATATTTGCAAATTGTACAAATCTCTCTATAGCCTCAAACAATCCTCACCGGCCTGATTTTATCGTCTACAGGATCACCTTCTCTCCATGGGTATTTTGGACTCCAAGACTGATGTGTCCCTCTTTTTTCAAAGACTACTTCCAACTTCATAATCTTATTAGTGCATGTTGATGACATTGTCTTCACCGGTTCTTGCTCTACCACTATTTCGTCCATCATTAATGACCTTGGGTCCACTTTTGCTCTTCGTGATCTTGGGCCATTAAGTCACTTCCTTGGCATTGATGCCCATAGATCACCTGCTGGTTTACATCTCTCATAACCAAACCTTGATGCCCATTGATGCCCATAGATCTTGGGCCATTGGGCCATTTACTTGTTCGGTGTAACATGCATGAGCCCGAACCTTGCTCCTCTCTCATGGCTACCTCCTATCGTCTTTTAGCCTTTTTTGGCATTTGACATGATGATGTCACCACATGCAGGAGCATTGTTGGTGTGCTCCACTGTAGTTATGTTGTAGTTACTCCTTTATCTCTTTCTCTCTCTCTTTCATCCTCATCCACATGTATTTCATTTACATACGTCTCTCACTGTACATATGTATAAATATTCTCATATACAAAAATAATAAACACACAGAACCCTCTATCTCCTTTAGTAGACCACACCTTCATGATTTCGTAGGCATGGTTATTTTTTCCCAATATTTTTGAAAAAACATTAACCAAATAAAGAACATAACCTCGGAACTCAAAAATCAAAACATTGATTCGGTGTTGATGCATCACCATTTTCTAGAAAAACAAAAGACATTGGTTCCAAACATTCCCTTAATGTATCAAAGTGAACTGGACCCTTTGGATAAGTGGGCTAGAAGAATAAAAAGGGTGTTATTGATAAATTCGGATTTGCTTCGCACAAAGCACACATCACACAAACCTATAACATGTTGCAACCATGCATTGGAAACATCTCCTTATGAATGATAACTTACAAGTACTAGTGGCTCCAAGTGCTATGAGGTTAGTATGAATGTCATGATCGATTCGACTATAATATTGGAAGGACATATAATACCAGAAAAAATTGTAACCAATTAACTAATATCACTAGCAAGGTATTCACGTGCAAAAATTTTGATAATGATAATGATTAGGGGTGCAACTTAGGTGGATTGGGTTGGGTTGGGTTGAAGATTTTAAGAGTAGAATTATTGAAATTATGTACAAAATTTATTTACAAGTGTATGTTTTACATATTTTACACATATAAAGATAATACACACGTATGCAATATTAGAAAAAAAAAGATATTTTATATAAATATAATACACAAACACATATACACACATGAGCTCAAGTTGGGTTGGGTTAAGCTTGGGTTAGGCTCGGGCTAATCAAGGCCTCAACCCAAGCCAAACCCAAGTTTGGGTTGAGCTTGAGTTTTTTTGGCCCTAGCTGAGCCTACTGCCCTAAAACTCAAAACTACCCTAAGCAAAAACTCAGGTTGGGATGAGTCAGGCTTGGATTGGACCTATCCAAGTTGCACCCCTAATTAATAATGATAGTAAATAATATGCTTTCTAAAATTTTCTACAAAATTTTATATTTTTATATTTATAAAAACTATTATTATTTGCCACACTTATTTTTGTTTAATATATGATATTAGAGAAGGACCCAAATGTTTTCTACGATTTTTTGTATTTTCATATTTTTTTAATTTTTATTACTATTTAACTATGACATGAAGGGCTGGCACACTTTGTTGATTCACAAACCAAACAAGAAAAGAACCCCATTTTGGGGTTGGTTTTAAATTTGCTATTTTATTTCTATCATCAATAAAAACAATTATTCTTTGTTACACTTATTTTTCTTTAATATAATTAATTAATATAGGATCAATGAAAGAATGAGTGTTTACACCCTAAATATAAGACTTAATGGGAGAGAATTAAATAGGAAAAAATATAGAAATTCAAATTACATTTTCTGACCTCACAATCAAAGATGAGCCAAATTAAAAATTAGGGGTATTATAGTAAAGAAAAAGATTCAATAAATGTTAATGAGAAGTATTACCGTAAATAAATAAATATATATAAGACTTGATGAGAGGCATTTGAATAAGAAAAAAATGATTGTTCAAATTACATTTTTGTCCTTATAATTAGAAAGGAACTGAATTCAAAATTTGGGATCTTTTAGTCAAACAAAATTTTCACATTTTTAAAAATAGTGTAAAGGGCTTGAACTAATTCCGAATATGATTATGATCGTAACTAGGGGTGTCAATTGGACTGGATTTGGTCCAATTCGATTCAGTCAATGTGAGTCTATTATAAATGGACCAGGTCCAATCCAATCCAATGAATGTTTTGGACCAATTTGGACTGGTCCAATTCGATGTTTGGACCATCCCATCTGTTCAAATTCATTTTGATTTAGATTGGTTTCAATTCAAACTTGGTCCATTGACACATATATTCTTATTTTATATCAATATACCAGATATTGGTCCAATCCAACTCAATCCAATATAAATTTGTTACGAACAGATCAGGTCCAATCCAATCTAATAAATATTTTGGATCGGATTGGTACAATCCAATATGTCTTATTGGTCCGTTCAAATTGATTTTGGACTGGACAGCGTCCAATCCAAAACCGGTCCATTGACATTAATCGTAACCAAACATCCTCCGAGGCCCCAGCTTGCAGTTTAAAAACCCACGCCGCTGCATAAACCCTTCGAGGCAGACCAAATGGCTCTTTATCCTGGAACTGTTATTCGTCGATATCCTCTGATCTACCGCTTCGCTGGTGTCTCTCCAAAACCCAGTTCCCCATTGTATAATCCGAATGGAGTCCTTGCAAGCTCAATTCCGAAATTTGGTTTTAGGGCATCTTCTTCCTTTCAGTCCCTCGCTCATTCTTCAAGTTCCAGTCATGGTACTTGGTTTAAGAATTTGGGTTGGTTAGAAATGAAATTTGGACACATGGTTTTTGATTATTTTCGGGTTTCGGCTTCTTCAGATAGAGGTGTTAGTGGAATAGGCGGCGGTTTTGGTGGTTCCGGTGACGGAATTTCAGGTGGAAGAGGTGAAGGTGCCGGTGATGGTGAAGGTGGTGGGAGTAAGTGGTCCTTGCTATCTTGGTAAATATTATGACTTCGTTTTCTCCTCTTCATTTATTTACTTTGTTTCTTGTTGCTTTTGACTTTCCAATAGCTATCTTATTATCTGCTTGTCTGAATTAACAATGTTTTATTTCACTTATATTATATCTACTTTCTATAATCGTTCAAGACCTTTTTTGGGGGGGGGGGGCATTGAAGAAATTGATTATGCCTTGGGGAAAAACTATACATGCAAACAAACAAACTGAATAATTAAGTGGAAAACCACCATTTTGCCAGTTAATTCCAGAGTTGATTTAGAGCCCTTTTCTAAGGGTACAAGATTATAAAGAAATTGATTTATATGGAAAATGCATTCTCAAGATACATTTTGCTCACTGGGTAAAAAAAGAAACTGCACCCCAAATGCCTTAGTCGTATGATGTAGCTGTGAAACTAAACTTGCATTTTGCTGGAACATCTACTTATATAATTATATTATTTTAGTGATTTTGTTTCATTTTTTCAGGTATTTGTCTGTTCTAGAGAAGTATCCAGTGTTGACAAAAGCTATCACATCTGCAATTTTGACTTTTATTGGGGATTTAATCTGCCAGGTATTTTTGTCTGTTCTCTTAGTTGCAATTGATATAAGGTGAATGGCTTATTTGTTAATATGGAATTGTGATTTTACAAGTAAACATTACATGGGAAGAATGAGATCTCTTGTATCAGCATTAGCTATATCTATGTTGTCAGAATTTTACAATTTATGAGTTATGATACAATCAAGGTTTAAAATTTCGCAATGTATCGGTCGATACGTTGCGTTTCGTTAAGGACCCAATACATAGAACATACAGAATCTGTATGTTTCGTTAGTATCGGTCCGATACAGGGCCGTGTTGGATCATTTCGGGTCTGTATTGGCCGATACAAGCCCAATACGGTCCGATACACTGCATGTATTGACTGATACAATTCGAATTTAATATTCTTCTCGCTCTTATTTAATTTTGGCAACTTTTAAATATCAAATTTAATTTCCCTCTTTCTCCCTCAATTTTAGTAACTTTTCAAATTCAAATTTAATGACTCTTAATTAGTTATCACATTTAATTATACACTATTAAAGGATTAAAGGCAAATTAAATAGTGCATTTAATGCAATGTTCAAATTCGAATTTGAATTTGACATGCCACGAACTTGCCTATTAAAAATCACAAGTAGGGGACAAAGGGATTTGAACCCTAGTTATTAGCTTGTAATGACTACAAGTCAACAACTATGCCATACCTGGGCGTGGCAATGGGCCGAGCTTTTCACGAGCTATTCGAGCTTGGATTGGCTCGGTTTAAACTTTAAATTGAGTTTTGAGCCGAGCTCGAGCCCAATTTATAGGTTTGTTTTCTAATCAAGCCAAACTCAAGCCTAATAAAGAGCTTGGCTTGTGAGGCTCACGAGACTAATCAAGCTTTTAATACATACATGCATATATATGTGTATATATATAATAGTAATAATTATTATTATTATTATTATGATTATTAATTTTTTAAATATCAAATAAAAAATATTTTTTTTTAAATATAATTTTTTACTTTTATAAAGCATTTGACTCATAGTCAAGCACGAGCCAAGTCGAGCTCAAGCTTATGAGCTTTTGACTCGAGCTCAAATCTTTAGCTTGAATTGAGCTCGAGCTATACTGTCTTGGTGAGCCAAGCTCAAATAGCTAGATATTCGGCTCATCTCGACTCAAATCCACCCCTAGCCATACCACAAGTGTTTGGCCTATAAATATGTATTTTAATTCTTAATTGAACCAGTTTTTTAGTGGATGACTATCAATAAAAGCTAAAATTCATTATTAAAAGGGTAAAAGACTTAAACATCTCCTCAAATTTATGCTAAATGCTAAGACCTCTCCTTTTTTAAAATGGACTAATGCCTCCCCTATTGGGCGATATCATGGAACAAAAATACCCCCCAGTTATAATTTTGTGTAGACCCAGTTGTATGCAACCTCATCTATTGTTAAATGTTTTCAAAAAACCCATTTTTGCCCCTAGGTTGTTTTAGCCACCTGTACCAGCATACAGTTGACCACTCAGCTCTCCTCCATAATCTATTTTCTCATTTACGTTTCCAAAAATGTACAGAACATAGTTGGGTTAGGACCAAATCTGATTTCCCCCGATGACAGGTGATTCCATGAAGGACCACCAGCCTGAGATTCCCAAATGTATTTCATCATCGCTATGCTTTATTGTAACAATAACCTTCTGTTATTAAGTTGAGTAAAATCAAACACCTAACTGTCCAATTGTGCTCACATCAAAACCAGCAGATAATGCTTCCTTGAACTCCTTGCTTCCAGACCTTGTTCACCAGATCAGATGTTCTCACGCCAACACCACTTTCAATAATGGATAATGTATATAGTGTTGTTGGTCTTGTCATGGATGATAACAATGAAGAGCTTGGCTTGTGCATCCAGCTTTCTTTTGTCTGTTAAAGAGCATTGCAATTTGGAAACAGTTTGCATCCTTCATTATCTATAAGGAAGGTACATTATCTATACAAGTTTGCCCAGCATTAAATATGTAAACCCGTCGGGGCGTATTTGTCTTTTGAATTATTCCGTTGAACATAATGGCTAAAATGTGTCACAAAGGAGGCATTAGTCCATTTTGAAAAGATAAGGGAGGTCTTAGTATTTAATGTAAACTTGAGGGGAGGTTTAAGTCTTTTTCTCTTATTAAAATATATAATAAATATCAACGTTTAGAGAACTGGACTGGGCATCTACCTAGATGATGTGATATCATATATATGTATATATATATACAATATTATAAATTATATATTGGATTATAATATATTCAAAATATATAATTATATTCTTCTATAACATATATTTTTTATTTTAATTTCAATTTTTTATAAGGCACCTATATTGAAAAGTTACCCAAAATAAAAACAAAGGTCACCCCAATAGGACATCTAAGCGAAAAGTTATGGCCTTTAGAAGTTCACATTAATGTGCTAAAACAATTAAAAAAAAGGCTGTTTCTTCTAAAACTGGAGTCCATTTTGAAAAGATAAGGGAGGTCTTAGTATTTAATGTAAACTTGAGGGGAGGTTTAAGTCTTTTTCTCTTATTAAAATGTATAATAAATATCAACGTTTAGAGAACTGGACTGGGCATCTACCTAGATGACGTGATATCATATATATGTATATATATATACAATATTATAAATTATATATTGGATTATAATATATTCAAAATATATAATTATATTCTTCTATAACATATATTTTTTATTTTAATTTCAATTTTTTTATAAGGCACCTATATTGAAAAGTTACCCAAAATAAAAACAAAGGTCACCCCAATAGGACATCTGAGCGAAAAGTTATGGCCTTTAGAAGTTCACATTAATGTGCTAAAACAATTAAAAAAAAGGCTGTTTCTTCTAAAACCGGGACTAATTCACTGGTTTTCTAGTTTGACTAGTCGGATCGGCAATTTTGGCCAATTTTTTACCCAATCTAGTCATGGTTCAACCGGTCCAGTTGGCTAGTCGGTCCTATTTTCTAAAAAATGATAAATATTAATACAAATTATATTGATTCTTTAAAAACTATGGTATGTGTGCATACACAAACATTTTAATTTTTTCATCATTTTTCAACGGTTTTCAATTATGTCTCGATATTTCACACTTCGTCTAAATTATGGAAATATGTTTTTTTTTCATGTTTAATTAGCTTATTTATAGTCATATAAAACTCATATTTATTGTAATGAATATAGTTTTTTAGGATTTATATGAGTTTCTTAGTGTACCCATGCGTATCTTAATTTTTCACCTGTATCCATGTGCATATATTTCCTATACTTTGAACCTTGGATACAATTAATGATTCAAATCATGAATCCAAGGGTTTCAATTCAAATGCTCTGTCTAAATCCTTTCTGCAACTTTTTTTTGATAGATTATAGAAGTAATTGTATTCATTCATATTCCTTTCTACCCAAATAATTGGATCTCAGGGGAAAAGTTACAAAGGCAGCCTTGGTCAGATCAAGAGAATCAGAAAAACTTTACAAATCAATTCTTGACGTTGGAATTCCCATCCAAAGTTATCCCTAGTCATCTCTGATTTTGCTAAAACATTTGCAGTCCTAGGAACCACATGAATGGGCTATTCAGATTGCTTCCTAGTGCTTGCACCTGTCTAACTAAGGACCTTAAATCAAGGTATTTCCTCTTCTGCTCTCATCCAACAAATAACAACCTGGCAGTCCCCTTCAACAATCAAATCATTTATTCTTTTTTCAATAGGCATTTCTTTGTGTGGTCACAAGCTTTCACTGTTGCATAGACATGGATATGAAAATTAGAATCTGACCATGCCTGGGAGCCTGACTTGGCAATATGGAAAAACCTCAATGAGATTTTATGGACAAGTATAACTATTAAAACACTTTTATTTTTTTTTGACAAATTTATAGAAAATATAAATAATCTTATCATTTACAATATGACTTAAGATTCTGTTCAATTCAACTATACAATTTACAATTTTACATCATGATTAAGATTTTCAGATCATTCTTGCACTTAACATAAGGTCAAGAATGTTGAATTGAACAATGCAACAAGGTCGCCTTTGGTAACAGTGAGGAAGAGAAAAGAAGACTATTATGCATGATAGAGGAACTAGATCTAAAAGAAGGTAGGGGGAAGATAGGATAGGTAGAGAAAGAGTTAATATTGAAAGCAAAGGGAGATTTGGATGAAATACTCAAAAGAGAAAAAATGTTCAATAGGCAGAAGTCATGAACATGTTGGATACTTTGATTAGTTAGGAAATGTTAGAAAAAAGGAACTACATTGAAGAGAAATAACTAATCAGGAAGAAATTTCTAGAATCATGGTGAATCATTTTAAAAGATTGCTTAGGACCTCCCCCTCCAAGGTTGGATGTCTTGTGATTGAGATGGCCAGCTCTAGAAACAGAAATGAGAGAGTTCTTGGAGAGACCCTTTGAAGAAGATGAGGGAAAGAAACTAGTATTCGAGATGGACACCTCCTAAGCACAATGCCTTGATGGCTTCTCTATGGGTTTCTATTAGTGCTCGGTTGTAGTTACAGATGATCTAATGGGTGCAATCAGGGAATTTCATGATAGGGGTATTATTCATAAGGGGGGCTAATGCGACATTCAACTCACTCATACCTAAATCTTTGAAGCATCCAACCACCCTATGGATTTTAGATCAATCAACTTTGTGGGTTGCTTGTACAAGATCATTTCATAGATTCTCTCTCAAAGTTTGAAGTCAGTCCTTTCCTCGATAGATAGTGTCCTATTCTCAAGTTGTTTTTATGCAGGAGATCAAGTACTCATTGCAAATGAATGTGTGGAGGGCATGAAATGAATGAGGAGAAGTGGATGGGAGATGCTTAGAATCATGCCATTATTCAATCTTGGTGCATGGGGTGATTAAAGATTAACAAAGAGAGGTTTTGAGGCAAGGAGATCCGTTTATCCCCTTTCTTATTTACACTCATTGTTGATGTGCTATATAGATTGATATCTAAGGCAGGTAGAGTGGGAATAATCAGATCAGAGGATGGAGAGTTGGAAGAGAGCAATTAGTAATGTACTACTTGCAATTTATGGATGATATAATAATTTCCTGTCAAGATAATGGGAGGGGGATTAGGAATCTTAAGTTATTAACAAGGTGTTTTGAGAGAATTTCAGATCTGAAGGAGAATTTAGGTAAAACTTGCATAGCGGGAATCGATATGAAGGAAAGCAAGGTGAGGAGATATGTGGAGATATTGGGATGTTCGGTGTTTGAGTGGCCAATCAGTTCAGTACTTCCCTTAGGAGGTGACCCCAAGGTATTTGGTTTATGGAATCTTGTAATAGAGAAGTTTCAAAAAGATTAGTTGTGGCTTAAGAAGAATTGCATGGTTAAATCACAATGGGGGTAATAATTATGCTAATAAAATCAACCTTGGCTAACTTACCCAACTATTACCTATGAGATTTTAGAACTCTTGCACTGGACACTAGAAGATTAGAGAAAACAATGATGGACGTTTTATGGGACCTGGATAACGCCAAGAAAGATCACTTGATTAATTGGAAATTGGTGTAGCAGTAGGAGAGAGGGGGCTTAATTTGGGCAAGTTGAGGATGAAGAACTCTTCTACTTGGAAAATGGTTGTTGAGATTTCCAAGAGATACAAACAAGTTGTGGCATATGACCATTAAAAGCATTCATGGTCTCGTTGCCAATGGTTAATTATACATAGGGGTGTCAATGCACCGAGTTTGGGTTTGACCTTGTTCAAATCAAAATCAGTTTGAACGGATTGGACAGACCAATAAGGCATATTGAATTGGAGTATTGGACTAGTCTAGATTTAATGGCCCAAAGTATTTATTGGATTTGGTAGGACCTGGTCCATTTGTAATGGATTTATTTTGGACTGGGTCGGATTGAACTAGTATCCAGTCCATCAACATAAGATAACAGTACGAGTTTCAATGGACCAGGCTTGGATTGAACCCAATCTAAATTAAAACCAATTTGAACGGTTTGGAGAGGCCAAACATTGAACTGGACTTGTCTAGAATGGTTCAATGTATTCATCGGATTGGCTTGGACCTGGTCGATCTGTAATGGATTCATACTGGGCCGGATCGGATTGGACCAATCTCCAGTCCATTAACAGCCCTAGTTATACAAGCTTGAGCCCAAGAGCAACTCTTATTTCTCTTAGGAAAGCTATAATGTTGGTACTTACTTATTTCTTGCCTTGACTTAATGTACTTTTTGGGAACAAAACTAAATTTTGGATGAACATTTTGTGGGTTGATCTTCCCTTAAAACACAAATTCCTTATTATTTTCTCCATTTCAGACCTTTAAGATGTCTTGTGTCTCAATGTGTTTCCTTTTCCTCAAATGGTTTAGCTTGAAATCTAGGTTTAAGGAGGGGTCTTAATGACTCAAAAAATCTTAGATGTGCTTGCTTTACTAGTTTCTTTGGAGAGTGTTTTACTTGACCAATCAAAGGAGGATAATATGATTCGGACTATCACTTTTTCACTTTTCTTTTTCTTTTCTTTTCTTTTTTTTGATAATAAAGAAAAAAATTATTAAAGAAAAAAGAAGAAAAATTGAGTACAACCAAGAAGGTGCCGAGATAGCACCAACTAACAAGTGTAAAACAAGCATACTCAACTAAACAACAAGAAGGGCAGCAAGGCCACCAGAGAACACAACAAGAAACCCTTCTCCCTTCTTAACAGCAACTCAGATCACCCCCAGAGACACCTAAGCAAACAAACTCAGACCTCCTCATCAAAATAATCTTCCTTTCCTCCTTCCCCAACTTTGGTCTTCTTAAGATTCTCTTCCCTCCTCTTCTCATACTCCTCAAAAGCTGTTTTTGCAAAACCCTCACCTCCCAAGACGAAAAGACCCAAAGATTTGCCAACCTCCACGTCCCTATCAACAAGTACACTTAAATCTACTCTTGTTGCACCTCCTCCCCTTTTGATCCCTTATTCCCCTCCTTATCCTCTTTCCTCTTTTCCTCCAAGCTTCCACTTTGATTCAAATGCCCCTAGGAATATTCAATGGTATATCAGGACTCCTTTCAAGAATCTGCACCTTTGACCTTCTCTGGACGGATCATCAAGTCTTGGACCTCTGGATTTAATACTTTTTCTTTTGTACATTGTTTTTTTCTTTTTTAAATTTGTTAGTTGGCCATACCGCTACAAGACCATCTTTTAGTCGCGAAAAAAACTTCTGTAAGTTGCAATAAATTGGTTTTGCTTGAGGCTCTTGATTTTTTCAAATCTCCAATGAAGCATCAAACTTGGATTTTTTGAATTCCTTCCTTCTTTGTCCTAAATCTACACCGAAGTTTCCAACCACCACTTGAGCAACCAAAGAATTCTCACCGTCTTCATCAAATGTATCTTTTTTTGGAATAGGATCAACATGAAGAAAAGAGGGTGGGCCTTGGCACAACGATCGGGTTGCTTCATTGCGACTTGGGTGACCAGGGTTCAAATCTTGGAAATAGCCTCTTTGTATGTGTAGGTGTAAGGCTGTGTACATCTGTCCCTCCCCAGACCCCACATTGGCAGGATTTCTTGTTCATCTTCTCTTGGTACCCTAATTCAGGTACTTAGGGACGAAGAGGCTCCTATTTCTTGTGCCCTCCAGAATGTTTGGTCTTCCCCTTCCAAGAAGATTCACAGACCATAAGATTCCCCTACAAATTGCAACTCAATAGCGATTTGGATTTCTGCTAAGTCTTCAACCACCACAAGAAATCCTGCAAATTCATCTTCTTCCAACTCCTATTTCTAACATCGAAATTCAAGAACATTCCATGCCCGCTCCAATCCTTTTGAAGGTCAATGATCTGCAAGCATGCAGGGGAATTCCCAGTTTCCCACCACTCCAATACACACTGTTCCTTTTCTCCTTTCGTTGAGAATCTCCCTTTCTTCTGGAAACTACCACCCTAATCTTAAATTGCGTTCCCTTGTCTTCTACTTCTCTGACTCCGAAACCCAAGCTGGAATACCTCTGCTCTGGAACATAACAAAAACAAGCCCCCAGCCAAATTTCTTACACTCACAACTCTATCCTTACCCAATTCCAGCTTTTCTCAGGCTTCAACGGTCTCCTTCTCCAGCTCATAGGCCACAAACCTAGCAACGAGACAAGCCTCCAAAAAGTTTGGCCTCTTGTTCAAGTTTTCTTCCTATCTCACATTGACCGGTATCACAACAACCTCTCAGTATCTGAAAAACTTAAACATATTTCTGGCATGGTAAACAAATTTCTTTTCTTTTCTTGTGCCTCCTTTTTTCATGTCCTTGGCAGAGATCTTAATCTTACTTTTATTTGCCTTGTTAATACCATTTGGAGAGGTTCTGTGCCTTCGCTAGAGCTTTATGTTGGGGGATTTACTATGATCATATTAACACTTATGAAAATATTAAGCAGAGGAGATCTTATTGGTGTATTTCTCCCCATGTGTGCTTCATGTTAAAAAAATGGTGAAAATAGTGCTCACACCTACAGACCTACAAATGTTTGTTTAGCTCCTTTTTTCCCTTGTCTTTGTGGAAATGCATGAGAACTGCAGTGTTATGGTGTATATGGGGGGAAAGGCATACAGGAATATTCTAAGTCATGGCAAAGGATGTGGGGAAATCATTTAAAATGTATGAATTAAGGTGGTACATGATCAAATCAAGGAGGAGGTTAAATCGTTCACAATTGATGATATCTTAAAAATTTGGAGCTTGGTGGCTGAAATCTTCAACCTTGAGAACCATTTCTGCAGCACAATGGACAAACTGCCTACTGGATTCATTACGATGGATTTTGATGGGAGCCTTGATCCAGGCCTATCCAGTGTAGGGTTTTCTTTCGGGGACAAGGAAGGGCATGATATTACATTGTATTCCTGGCCATCTGGAAGTAGAGACTCAACTACAGCACAAACTGTGAGTTGTGTTGGATGGAGTAAGAAGGGCTAATGTTATGAATTACAAGTATTTCATCATAGAAGGTAGTGATAACAGGATGGCTGAAAAGAATCAGGAGGGTCCATGAAGATACAGTCATAAAATGGGGGAGGCAAAGACATCATGAAGGACTTAAGAGCTACAGTTTTTAGGTTCCAATATCTGCCAATGGAATGGAAATCAGATGTTTTGCGGATTGATACCCCTAGGGGGGGCGGGGGGGGGGGGTGTAAAAGGCTTACCAATGGCCCTACAAAAGATGGTTAACTGATGCTAACCACCTTTGAGGGATTAGCCATTGGATGGATGAAAACATCTTGTAATACTTTTTCATAACCATATTAATAAAATTCAATACTGATACTTGTAAAAAAAGTTTAGTGGATTTGTTAACATCAAATTGGGATGAGAGGTAAACAGTATGTGCCAAGAATGATATTTCACATAATAGTATCACATATGGCTAAGTGTCTGAGGAATTCATACAAAAGTTGATTAGTGACTTTGGGCTAGTCATCAGTTTTGGGATGCACACAAACAGTGCAGTGAAGCCTTATCCCTATTTTGGCCTCCAAGATCATTCAGAAGTAGATAATGTATTTCATCATCCCTCAATCAGGTACTGTGTAAAGTGAACTTTTTGAAAGAACAAGAACATCATTGGATGCACAATTGTCATCAAGGAGCACTAAGAATTGTACATTCTTCTGTCCTTTCCTGAATTGATATGGTGACATGACATTATTTGATAAACTCACAATATCTTTGACAATGGAAAATGTTTAAAAAAGTAATGACCATGTGGGTTGACTGTTCAGAAATGTCGCCTTTTAGTGACACCAGTTGACATCAAATTATCCATTAGATGTCCATAATCGATATTTTGCTTAAAATTTATACAACCTATCTGTTCGTTTACTTGCTCAAGGAAATATATTTTCTCATAGTTAGCCTTTTTACTTCCTTGCTAATCCTCTGACATGATGTGATTTCTCCAGTTATTGATTGACCAAGTTTCAACACTGGACTGTAAACGAACATTTCTATTCACATTTTTAGGATTTGCATTGGTGGGCCCAACATTGCATTTCTGGTAATGATTCAGAACCTATATTTTCTTTACATTTGTAAGTTGGATATTTTATTATCAGTATCAGGAAATTAATTAATATGTAAAAGAATCATACATTCCAGAAAGGAATGCAGGACAAAGGACATGTACAAACAGCTCAGTGCTGAAAAGAAAGTTTTATGCCTTAAAAGTGATTTTTGTACAAGTCCCTCCCAGGAAAAGGCATATCCCTGTCCAATAAAACTTTATTTACTCCCTCCTGAGTAGCGTATCTGCTAGGTTGTATGCAAACCTGGGAATCCATTTGAATGTGTGGTTTATTGTGGATACCAGTAGCTTGATTTCTCTTATCAAATACCTCAGGTTCCATGGGCCTTTGTCTTCTGATGTGAGCTATCCAATCATAATGTGGCACACCTTTAATGGATAAATCAATCTAGCTCATTGTCTACTCAGTCTGATATCAAATGGAGAAACTAACGTTTCAGTTCTCAAAGAGTTTCCTTATCCAGATGGTCTGCAGTAACTAAGTAGGAGTTCCTTTTCATAATTTCTGATTACTCCATATCCAGGTGGACCTTTATTGCCCAAGTAGCAACTATCAATGTTGAGTTGTGGAGTTCCTGCTTTTTCTCATTAAATACTTTCATTTCTCTTATTCCATATGTCCGAAATGATTGCTGCTCTCTTGCATTGCCATATTAGTTTTCCCCTATTTGTGTGAGAGTCGTTGATGTCTTTGAAGCATCTTTGCACTGTTTATGATCTTAATGATGCTTCCCAACAAAAAAGCTTGGACTTTATAAGGTGATAAGGAGGGGTGTGATATGGAGTTTTGGGTTTGCTAATTCTGATCCTTCTGATCCAGGTATATTTGATAACCTTTGTGGCCTAGTTACTTTGAAATTTCATTGAAGAAATTCAAATTTGGGTTTATAGGTACCTGTGCTTGAGTAAATTGGTGACTCTCCAAGGAGCTTCAGGTGCTTTATTACGCCTTCTCCTTGATCAGGTGATTCTCTCTTCAACTCGAGATGGTACTTGCCATAACATGGCTTTGCTGTTTTATAATGAATAATTGCTGGTTTGGAACATAATTTTTTTCCTAAACTTGATACAGTTCATTTTCTCTCCTATTTTCATTGGGGTTTTCTTATCTACTCTGGTTACTCTAGAGGGGAGGCCATCACAAGTAGTGCCAAAGCTTCAACAGGTGCAGTTTTATCATTTCTGTTTTTATTTTTTGCATTAGTTTCTTTCAAGGAAATTGCCTCTGTTTTATTCTTATATTTTGTATGTTCACCATTTGTAGGAGTGGTTTTCTGCAGTATTGGCAAATTGGCAACTTTGGATACCTTTCCAGTTTCTCAACTTTCGATTTGTTCCACAGCAGTTCCAGGTATGGATGGCAAAGTCTCTATTATACTTTGTTGGATATATGGTTAAATTGGGATGGGAAGTCAGGGGAGGTAATTTTTCTTTCCTGCTTGCTAGAGTGCAAGTGAAGCAACAAAATAAGAGGTTTTGGTCCTGGAAGAAATTGGTAGAGATCATTCTGTCATTAGTGTTCATCGAATGGTGCCACATTTTATTTGCGCTACATATAAAGATAGTGTTTTCCTTTGTGAGATTATCATTCTGTCATGGTGTTTTTCATTCTGTCATGTGTGAAATTGACAGAGATCTTGTAGGTTAATACAGTGATATGTTCTATTTTGTCTCAGGTTCTCGCTGCTAATGTTGTTGCTTTGGCATGGAATGTAATCCTCTCATTTAAAGCTCACAAAGAAGTTATCACCAAATAGGTATACCATTTTCCCATATCATGAAGTGTATCTAATCTTGCTTTGATTTTCTTATTTTGCAAATAATGTATATTGTATGCATTACACATTTGTATTTATTTGCACTTGTCTATATGAATACGACAGATATTGCTTTTTGCAATATGGACAATGTCATATAATCTGTATGATTGAGCCACAGTCTAATTAAATAGTTTACTCAATATAGGTGGCACTTGATGACTTCCTAATGGAATGTTTCTAGAGTTTGGATTTCCTGAACAGAAAACAACTATTTTTTGCTCCCTAGAACGCGAGAAAACTTCTATCAAAAGGTTATCAAATATTGCTTTTAGCAGCACTCATGGATTGATCCTTCTAAACAATCAGAAAACAAACACTTTCCAATCTTCAGAAAAACAAATATATCTGATCGTTATAAAATTCCAACCAAGTATGGTTCTTTGTCTAGTAGACTCCTTTTGGCCAAGTATTAGTTAGAATTGAAGTAATCTGTTTGGTCATTATAATCAGGTTGCTAGTTGTCTTTACCTAGAACTGTCTGGATTAGTTCTGTGTAAGATTTCCTTACTGAAGTCAATCCCTTAACCCACCATGTATAGCTATTTCTCCTTGCTTTTTTTTTTTTAATTATTTTCATAAGAACAGGGTTTGGATCTGGCTGGTCTGTGCCAGATGGTATATTGCAATGTGTCATCAAGAATAGTAACATCTGTTTTTGCTTTTCCCCCCTAATAAACAGTGTTTCGAAGTGGCTTATTTGAAGATATTCAGATAGGAACTTGCAACAACTGGAAAGAGGGTTACAAGGAGAACCACATGGACGTGTTTCACAGGCTGCAAACTCTGCCACATGTGAAAAGTTTCAGAAACAGATTCCAAGTCTGTTTTGTTTAGACAACAAACCTGTCTCTCTCTCTCTCTCTCTCTCCATGTGTGTTTCTGTGTCTCCATCCCCACGTACACATGCATGCATAGAAGGGATAAGTTCAACTTTATGAAGCTTGGCTGGGCCTTGTGAGATCCGATGGGCGGGCCTAAGTTGATAAATTCAGTCTAGGTTTGCCAATTAATCATAATGTGCACTAAACTAGAATTTTGGGAATTCTCAGTATTGAATGTGAATTAAATTAGAATTTTAGATATGAAATTTCTATAATGTTGGATTACTAATTAGACAAAAGGTCATGACAAACTCTTTAACATTGGCATCAGAACGTCCCAAAGTACACCTTTTCATTTGATGTTCGTTGATGCTTTTATGGTGTTGTGGTATGCATGTTGTGAAACTAGGAGGAATTTCGGAAGCATTACAATATCCTTGAGCAATCAATTAATGAAATTAGAAACATCAAGACTATGTTTGGTTTGAGGGAAAGGAAGGGATAGGTAAGGAAACCTATACAAGGTTTGTAAAGGTTTCCGTATCTTTCCCTTCCTTTCCCTACTTCAAACCAAACATAGCCCAAGGGTAATCTAGATGCCTCTTTCAGCCAACAAAAAGTGTTTGTATTTAGGTATTCCTACTCCCCACGAGAGTTAATGAGTTATCACTACAACTACAAATATGCTAGGTTTTGTTCTGTACATATTTGCATTTGTATTTGCACTCTTCCCAAGCTGAGCCAGGTTCAAAGTGCATCTAAGAAAAAGAATAAAAAAAATATGATGATGCATCGATTGACATGTATTTATACTCTTCCTTGAGTATCAGTGGGTTGAAAAACCAATATATTTCGATATTTTAATTTGAACCCTTAACCCCTGTATGGACAACAAGCCTTACAGGGCTCCATCTTTTTCTTTTTTCTTGTTCCTTTTTGCAAGGCACCATCATTTTCAAGAACTAATTAGAATAGATTCTCGCTTTTATACTAAGTATGAATAATCAAATAAAAGAAAGAGAAAAAAGGGAGGAGAGAGATCAAATGCGAGATCAAAGTGGAATTGTAGGGTACCCAAATGATATGGGAGCAGTATTTAGTGCAACAATAGCAGCCAAAGTATAGGGCTGTAAATGGGCAATTAACAACTGAGTTGGTTCTGGTTCTTTTTTTATTTTTTTGTTTTGAATCGATTAAGATCCGAACTATTTATTAAGGTAATCATATATACAGGTTTCTTAGTTTTCTTGTAATTTTTATCATGTTTTATGTCTAAAAGGGTAAATTTGGGAGATAATATATCAAGATAAAGATATAAATTTGGTTAAAAAAACTTGATTTATTAACATATAAGCAATTCATTGCCATTTTTATCAAGGTTATATCACCCAAAATGAAGTTGTAAGTTGTTGTCAACATAGGTAATTTATTGATGTCAGTACAATCGGGTCAGAATTGATTATTTTGATTAATAACAGTGATAGTTCGGAGTCTATGATTTTATCCTATAATTAATTAAATAATCAGTTCAGGACTGATACATCCTGTCCTGATCCAGACCTGACCCGTTTACAGCCTAGTCAAATATATCCCATTTTGTCCATTCAATCCCACACATGTTGTGCTTGTATTACTAGGTAAAGTAAATATTCTACTCAACAGTTTAGCATACTAATTCATCGAGCTCATTAGCTGGTGTAGTCATTTTATAAAATTATTTATTTTCTACTTGTATCTAGTACCAAATAAATATTAAAGAATGGGCTGTTTTTAGTCCAAAAAGGTTGAACCTTGCTAGATGCAAAGGTGCAATTTTTAAATCTTGAATCAGCCAAAGAATGTGATTCCATGATAGAATGGTTCTCTCCTTGTATCAGTTTAGAATAATCATCAAATTTTGTTTCAGAAATTGAGTAAAACGTTACTTGATCTGGATGCCACTAACGCAGCTCTCACAGTGATATAACACACCCAAAGATTCAGTCAAAATCAACCTCCATAGCTGAAGGTGGTGTAGCCCAAGAATGGAGTTCGATCTATTCAACTTGTGAGAACTTGATGTTGATCTTGTGGACAGATCAAATCTCCTATTATGTGCAGATTTTGATCACTCAAAGGATTGGTGTTTTGACTAGAAAAATACAAAAGAAAGAGAGAAAAAGAATCTCCTTTCAGCCTTAGTTGAACTAGGCTTTTTGGTAGACAATCTTGTGACTATTCTCCCTCTCTCTCTAATCCATTTTAAATAGAGCTGGACTTCTAGAGTCTTAAAAGGAGGTTCCCAATTGATTTCTAATTGAATTAGAAACCTACAAATTTTCTAACCTAGCTTAGGAGTATGAGAGAAAAGGTGCCTTCGTAGTTTGACCCATACACACCAACTAACGAACTTCCTAGTCAAATCAGGTAAGTGGCTAGTCAAACTAGTCATGTTGGAAACTTGGAGTTCAATTTATCCTTTCAAGCAACATGATTTTCTTACTCTTTGACGGGTCAATCTGACCTAAACATTATATGGCGTGGAACCCACTAAGCTCCCAAATCAAAGCATATAGACTTGGCCATGCATTAAAACACATGGTCCGGATTCACTAATAAAACACTAAGACCTAGTGAACCGCCCACCCAATTTATTGGGCTTAGAACTGGCCTAAAACTTGGGGCTGTTCGTTTCATCTTAACTCTTATCTCTTAAGAAGAATTTTTTAATTTTAAGAGAAAAATGGTTGTTTGTTTCCTCTTATCTCTTATCTCTTAAAGTGCAATCACATAATTTTTTGTTTTGCAATGATACCCCCAAAAAGACAAACAAAAATTCTCATATATGGGCTCAAAATGGATATTTGATAATTTTCATAATTAAAAACAAATTCTTTGCATTCAGACTTCAGAGGAAAGAAAAGTTCACCAATATCAATATATCTCTTAATGTAATTATTGCACTTTTAAATATCGGACTTTAGAACAAACCAACAAGCCCTAAAAATACAAGTGGGGTTTGGGTTTTAGCATCTTATGAGCCTAAGCCCAATGGTTAAATTGAGTAAAGTGCCCATAAGGTTTCAATCCGACCACCAAACACTTGCTCTCAAACTCTAAGCCAATAATATCAATGCACTACTTACAAGGAAAGGCCTTTTCCTTGACTACAAGGTATAATGTCACACTTTCTACTTCGATGTATATTGACAGTTTTAGGTTTTCATCAAAGACAATTAAACCAAAATATTCACTTTATCTAACAAAGTGGTTGATCATATCACAATGATCACCCATTGAAGTATTATTCAAATTAGATCCAACATACCCATGTATTTGACCTAAGTGGATTTCATTGATTGGCACATCAAAAGTACCTCAGTTCAACACTTACTAAAGTATCACTGTCAAGTTTGAAAATGGTGTAGAGCATAATTGAAAATGATCATTGTTTAGTGTTTCACTAAACACTAGATTTGTTCATGGGCCGGGTCGAGCTTTGCCTCTTTATAAATAGTCACTAAGCTCGAGCCCAAGCTCGACTTGACCATTGGGCCTAGATTTTGAGCCCAAGCCTAGCCCTATATAAAGCCCACATCTTGACTTTGACAGATATTAATTATATATTATATATTTAATACATATAATACTTTTTTTGCTATTAATTTTACTATATATATTATGTTTCTATTGTATATATAATATTATTAGGTTGGGCTCGAGCTCGAGCCATGCTTATTTGGGAAAGCCCAGGCTTGGCTCAGAAAATAGTCAAGCCCTTGGGCTTAAAACTTTGTCTAAGCCGGATTTAGGATGGGCTGGCCCGACCTGTGAATAGGGTTACTAAAAACCCACTCGTTGTATTTTAGGTTTAACCTTAGAAGTTGAGACAAACTATTATACTAATTTAACAATACAATAGTGTTTGCCTTGGCATGACAAACTTACCAAATTTATCAAATGGTTGAGAACATTCTAAGCTAACATGAATCTCATGAATGTCCAAGTTATGTGATAAATCACATAAACATACCAAAATATATGAAATAACAATTTTTTGGTTTCACTAAATAAGAAACATCAGATTACATTAATTTGGTTGGAGCTGAGGGCATACGTTGTCTAGCAAATACCATATTTGTGGCGATCATTATTAACTATAAAGGTTTGAAGGGTATTTTTGATTTGTGGTTTTGTTTGTTCTCAATCTAGTTCTAGGATGAGAAATCCTATTTTGTGCTTTTAGCTATGTTGATGGTTTTGGAACCAGTAAAACTGAGTTTGGAATTCCTCCTCACACTCACCTCATAGTGTGTTGCAGTTGCACATCAAGAACATCTCTCATACTTGTATTTTTCATTCATAGGGAGATGCTCCCAACACATACCTGCAACAAGTGCTGTGAGGTGGGTGTGAAAAGGATTACCTGAAGAGGAAATCCAAATTTAGTACCACCCTCCTTTTTGAACATGTCAACTTGTCATATTCTAATCCAAATGTCATGTTTGCTGCTATAAGCATGACATGGCAGTTATATTTTTAACCTTACCATTTTTTTAAAAGGCAATTTTTATTCACAAATGTTCCGAGCAAAGACGATAAAGACAACAATCAGCAATAAAAGTCCAAGAAAGAGATTAGAAAATAAAGAGAAAACCCATCACTAGGCGACAGACCTAGTTGCTGATCAAGCAAAGAAACCACTGAGCAGGAGAGAAAACTTATGCGCCTTTCAAATGGTGCATAAGGAAGAGTATCTGCGTTCAACAGAGAATAGCGTCAATGAGAGAATCCCCTCAATGACTGACCCAATCAAATTGGGATTTGCTCCTCATGGAGTGCACTCCACACCTACTTCACAGGTACATCCCACCATGCATTGGGAATATCTCTCCTCAACAATAACACAAAAGTACGGGAGGAGATATTCATAATATATGATAGGGTGTGACTGTAAGGTCAGTGTGAGGAACAGATCCAGACTCTCGACCCAACCACCATAACCATGTCCATTTGGGATCATAGGTAATGCTGATTGTCAAAACCAACCCCATTGGGAATACACGATTAAATTGGCAATCGTTTTTATTTATTTTTAAATAAATTGGCAATTGTTTTCAATTTTGTTCTAGTAGGATATATAAGATTCATTTTCAGTTACCAAGGTTATTCGTTTTGATGGTTATTACTACAACATCAAATCACCACTAAATAAATTTGCGTAGATTTTAATTTTTATAACTTTCTAGATACTAGGTTATTAAAATTTGTTATTTTTTAAGCATTAACAAACATTATATTGGTCTGCTGCTATACTCCGCGTATATTTTGATCATTCTATCATTTTCTAAGCATGTCCCAATAGCTCACTCTTGTATAAATTATTGAAATTATGAAGCCAGAAATATAAATATTGGAAAAACTTATAACCAATCAATCGACATCATAAGAATAGGAACCGACGAGGTGGATTTGTGTTTTCATAGCATATTCATATATATCTTAATTTTTTCACTGCACCCATGTTTATCCAAAGTACTTTTGGTTAAACCTTATTTTTTTTGCTAACCTTTACACTATCCCTATTAACTTAAATGGAAAAATATAACTTTGATTGACCACTCCCTTAACTTGGCCGAAACTGGATTTATGGTTATTGCAGAACCTGTTCCAACGCCATTATAGCCTTACATTAGAAATATTTCCCAATGATATAAATCAGATGTTTTTGATGCAAGACTATAAAGAGTGTTCGAATGGGCTTTGCATTGATGGAAGCCGATCTCAACTTAACCAAGGCGATTTAAGAGTAAAAAAGATATCTCCATTTCATCTTCGGATTAGTAAAGTTAAACTCATTGATAAAGTTGGGTTTTATCTGGGGTCAAGTCGCTTGCTATGATTAAATATATTTAAGTGAATACTATACCCGTAAATGCCGTCTTAGCTCAGCCGGTAGAGCGCGTGGCTTTTAACCACGTGGTCGTGGGTTCGATTCCCACAGACGGCGAAGGTTTTATTTTCGGCCTCATTCTCTTCTCCCACGACTTCACTGGAGTGAACTCAATGATATACTAGAAATCAGTACCCCATAATGTCTGACAAAGTTATTCTGGCAAACAATGAACAGGCGGCCGAAGGTAGCGGCATTCATTTGGTGAACTTTTGTGTCCAGTGGCTAGTGGGGAGACAAAATAGACACTCTAATGCTAGAGCTGGTTTCATTTAGTATCTGCTTTTCTCAACTTGATTAGGAGACTAATGGTGCTGATTTGAAGCTTTAATCGTTTCAGAGTAGAGGTTCCTTCCAATTTGAAGCCTCGGCTGTTTGAGAGAGGAAGGAGGTAGAGTGCCTCTGGTTTTGGAATCATTCATAAGCAAAAGGAAAGAATAATAATAATAATTATAAGAGCTGAATTTATAGGGAAAGAAGAAGCGGGGGCTGATCTAATCCAATGGTCATCAGTGGAGGGCATGACTGGGCAAGGGGATCCGTCGTTGAAGTTGTAGCAGTGGTAACATTGTTGGAGGAAACAGGGAATGGCGGAAAGAGAAAGAAGGAGAGGGGAAAATAATGAGAGAGAGGGAGAGAGAATGAAAGAGAAGAAATTGATAGAGAGAATGAGAGAGTGAAAGAGAGTGATTGGAGAGGAGGGAGATCTGCAGCAGCAGCTGCTCTGCCTCTATTCAGCGTCGCTGTTGAGAAGAAGAAGAAGGGGAGTTCGTTTTTCACTAGAATAACATTGTCAGATGTCGGTTTCTCTACACATCACCAATGATCTGATCTGGCTAGGGTTTAGATGAGAGGGGAAGGGGATTTTCGTTCATTTGAATATGGATTGCTTATTTTTTGTCTTTTAGCGCCTGGTCCAACCAATGAAACGACCATTACCAGAGGATAACTCCATTAGTTCCTGTTAACTTGTCTAATAAGCCATTATTGGTGAACGGGGTTCATAGAATGTGAACTCTGGTGTAACCTTCTATTGCAGGCTTAATTATGATGTTGGAAAGTGATCACGTCGGAAATCTATAATGCCGGGTATCATATCCTTCCGGTATCATGTCGAACCTCTTGAACTTTGTCAAGAAAATTAGTTTATAAATTTGACCCAAAACAAAAATAGTTGCAGAATTAGGAATTCTTCCATTCTCGATGAACCCTACATTTTTCCCAAGAAGCACAAAAACCCTTTTTATCTGTTCAAAATAGCCATTTTGGACCCCTAATTTCGCGTCAAAAGGTTGCACCCTTACACCACTGTTGTATAATACCACTGTTGTTATCACTTGAGAACCACTTTTTTTAGATAGAGACGATAGTATAATACCACTGTTATCACTTGAGAACCAAAAGAATGTGGGTAGCGGTGGCAATTGGGTATTTGGATGGTGCTTCAATAAGGTTATATTTGGTTTAAAAGAAAAGGTAGGAATACCTATATAAGATTTATAAATGTTTTTTTTTTACTTTTTCTTACTTTTTACTTCAAACCAAACACATCATAAATGGCTTGAATTCAACCCATACCTGACTTGACCCAACCCAAATCGTACAACCCATTAATCTTAAGCATACATAGATTACATAAAAAAATATATATTATAAAAAAACAAAAAAAAGCAAAAGATAACAAAAATTACATGAAAACATAATGAAATTATAAACAAAAATAGAAAATGAAAAAATGCAGGAAAAAAAAAATATATATATATATATATATTATATAAAACACAGAAAATGAAAAAAAAGAAATAACAGAAATTAGAGAAATGTATAAAGAACAAAAAGCTACCGAAAAAATAAAACAAAAACTATAAAAATAGAAAATGAATATAAAAACAAAATTTACAACAAGCTACTGAAAAATAATACGCGCCATGAGTGACGCTCCAAGTTCTCCCCCGATGCCAATGATTTTGCTACTACCATCGCCACCACCCAACATGAAATCCATTCCCATGTTTCATGTTCCCTGCTCCCCAATTTTCAGCTGCCTTTTTCAGGTAATACATAAGCCCTATTTATTTCGCAATAATATGGGTTGGGAATCAGAATTGGAATGGGTAATATCGATTTCAACTGTTTGGTTGGATAGAATTTGAATCTCATTCTCATTTTTGTTGGAATGACTATTCCCTGTTCTTCTCTTAGGAATGAAATCTCATTCCTGTTGATTTCAATTCTCATTTCCATTCTTGTCTGAACCAAATAGACTATGGGAATAGACCATTTCAATTCTAAATATGAAGGATTTCGATTTCAATTCCAATTTCAAATGCAAACCATACAGAGCCTTAATCTTCTTCAAATTAATTTAAAGAAATACTAAACCTGATTAAAAAGAAGCATTCTAATAAAAATTTGAGCATTCAAACGAGAGGTTTTGTAGAACAATGGTAGTTACAATGGAGAATTCGTTTTAATTTCACAATGGTGGGTTTAGTCTGATTAGTGATGATGGAAGTCAAATGATGTCTAAGGCCTCTGAACCATTGGGGAGGGATGCTTTTTGGTTGGGAATATTCACTGTGCATTTGATTGGGCTGGGGATTCATTCCTGCATTCTTGGAATGAGTTCAAATCAGCCCCCCACAAGACTGCCCCCCGCAATGTTCCACAGCATATTTCTACCGTGTATTGGAAATATTTCCTGATGATAATGCCATTATTAGGAGATGTTCCCAATACACGATGAGGATGTGTGGACGTTGTGGAATCAGGCTGAATTTACTGAGATATATTGGCCCTTAGGGCTGCAAACGGATCAGGCCTGATTCGATAAGGGCATATCTCATCTGATCTGATCCATTAAGAAAATCTGACTTATCCAAATTTGATAAGGATCCATTGGATTTTCAAAAACATGATTCGAATTTGAATTTGAATGTATTATTAGATATCCAATTCAACTATAATTACATTTATAATATGTAATATAAATAATATATTAAATATATAATATATAAATAATATATAATATTTCATAATTAATGGATCAGATCAGTCAATATCTGAATTCGATCCATTAAGTTAACGAATCGACTTTTCCAATCCGATCAAATTTGTTTGGATTAAGAGGAATATCCGAATCAGCCTCTTAACGTCAGATTCAAATCGAATCTGATCCGACTTATTTACAGCCCTATTGGCCCTTATATGCTGTGGCTGTATTCGAAAATTTTCGTTGCAGGAAATTAGGGTTTTGATGAAAAAAAACGAAAAAAAAAGGTGTTTTTCTTTCAATTGGATAACGAAAATATCAGGCATATAGGGCTTCATTACCCAATTGGATAATCATCACCAAATTGATCCGCTAGTGACCCGAGACTAAATGGATACAACCCAACCTGTTAATTAATGGGTGGGTTGGGCGGATTAATAGATTAGTGGGTCGGGTTGAAATATTGGCACCCCTTAATGTGGGCATAGGGCTAATGTGGGATAGAGAATTAATATGCATCTGTAATCGAAAGGATTCCATCATTAACAAGCAAATCTTGATGTTTGTTACATCTTACATTGATAACAATTAAAAATTTGTAGGTTCAATTTTGTGTTCTTTTTCATTTCTCCATGTTCTGGTGAACCCTTTTGGGTCATGCAGCTTTGCTTTCAATGAAGAACCAAGCTCAATTCTCAAATGTAAAATGTTAACTTGGGACAACCCATGTTCCACCCCTACTATTTAGTTTTGCATCCAAAAATGCCATCAACAATAAAATATTTAGTTTTTCATCCAAACTATATATTTTATATCCACATTTATAGACATTAAATGCAGTTTTATTATTTTATTGCATGTTTTAAATTCGTTTTCAATTTTTCATTCCCACTTTAATGCTATAACAGAAAAACTGTCCTTCCAATGAAGGTACTTTTTAATCCATAAACAGGATGGTGACAGAAAAGGGTAAAATGGGTTTTTCAAAAGTTTTTAATGTCATGAGAATACTTTTCATGAACAAGACTGACAGCAATAGAGATGTAATGAGTAACACAACCCCCAAATGAGGGTTTAAGTTTGATCTGTTTTGTATAGATTTTCTGAGGGGTAAGGTTTTTACTGTCTTCTCTCATGAATTTTTCATTGACAATAAATTTTAACATTTATACTAATTAAAAACAGCAAAAACCATGCGCGCTTCAAGAAGTTTTTTATTTTTTATTTTATTTTTGAGGTTTATTGAAATTGAAAAACTATTCCGATTCCAGCTGTTTGGTTGAGTGTAATCGGAATCGGATTCTCACTCTGGGTGGAATGGCATTCCCCTGTTTGAGGGAATGGCCATTCCCGGCCCTCCCCCTCAGAATCGGATTCCCATTCCAGCCGATTAAACAAAAAAAATGAAAATAATAAAAAAACCCTCGAACCCCTGATTCCAAGTTTCCAACCCTCTTTTTCATCTCTCGTCACTCCCTCCCTTAAACCCTTCAACATTTCGGCAGCTGAATTCTAAGTCCAACCTGAACTACTCCGGTCAGCTAAGTGATCATCGATCTCCCTCCCTCCCTTCCTCTCTCTCTCCCCCTCTCTCTCCTATTCTTCTTTCGGAAATGAAAAAGGTGGGCATTGCTTCTGTTTCCGTGTCTTTGAGTCAAGCTTGGAATTTAGCTTTCATGGTGACGACGATAGGAGGGTACGGAGTAGGAGCAGGTGGAAAATTTTGAAATAAGCCAGAGAATCGCATCGAATGCCGCCGGCGCGGTTATTCTTTTCGATCCAGCTTTCGAAGAATCACAGCTTCCTGTTGAAGCTTGTCAATCCAGCTTCGAAGATTATAACAAAAAGTGCACAGCTATTCCACAAGGGTCTTCCTGCTTCGCCGCCCGTTTCTGGTTTGATTCGTCCCGCATTTATTTGAT
Organism: Nelumbo lutea; assembly: GCF_056320005.1. Taxonomy (NCBI): domain Eukaryota; kingdom Viridiplantae; phylum Streptophyta; class Magnoliopsida; order Proteales; family Nelumbonaceae; genus Nelumbo; species Nelumbo lutea. The sequence continues at coordinate 20,964,254 of NC_142690.1, read as the reverse complement.
ATGTTTTTTATTAATGGCGTCTCTCTGGTGAAAGGATTTTTGAGACAAGTACTCCTATTATTCGGGTAGATAGGACAAGAAGTAACCACACATTTAGCCTCATATAAAAAAAAAATCTAATAAATCCCTCTTTTCTGATTAGATTAACGTGGGAGATGCCAAATCTCAGTTGAGAAGATAACCAGCCAAAGCAAGCAAATGAGCAAAGGATTTTATAGATTTTTTATTTCTTTAAATGTATTTTATTTGGGGCAAAATTAGAAATGATGATTGATTCTAATTCCAGCCTATTCATGAAGCAAACAGCATCAATTGAATCTAATTCCGATTCCTGTTTGAACCAAACAAGTAGGGGAAATAGACAATTCCATTCCGATTCCAAGGGATTCCTATTCCATTTCAGGTCACAAACCAAACGGACCCATATTTTTCTGGAGAAATATAAAAAATATAATTGGTGTTGTCATGCTATAAAGAATTTCAATTTCTTGAAGTTGAAGGAGTGTAAACCAGGTATCTGTTTCAAAGAATTTCAACTGCATCAGTCCGGGCTCCTTCAATAAGTCCTTTGACTGCTAATAGTAGAGATTTGAGATTGAATCCCACCTTCATCAGGTTTTGGAAGAGGGATCGATACTGTAAGAGGTGGAGCTCAGTCTGGCCAGAGTTAGCATTTTACACTATTTTAGGCTGGGTCTGTTCAAATTATGATAAACTTAAGCCCATCCAAGTTGCCCCCTTAGATACCCAATTCAGATCTCCTGCCAATAAGAACCCTATCCATATGACACTACAGCTGTATATTGGGAATATCTCCCATGAATGATAACATGCAAATAGGAGAGATGTTATCAATATATAGCTATAGTGAGGTGTGGGTAGGGTTCTTGTGGATAGGAGACCTGTACTCCTAAATACCACCCTCCCCCTTCCCCGGATTTTCTTAATTACATAATACATATCATTGGGAGACTCTAGGGAGGAGACAAAGCAGGGTACATGTGAGGTTTACTGAATTTACATGGTCAATCAGCAGGTTCGATCTTGTGCCTCCAGTTTTGAAGGGGCACCGAAAAGACAAAACTTATGTTGATGAAATATCTTATCATAATTATTTATAGACTTTTTATTGGTTCATGTTTCATTAGGTGTATTTATCATTAAAAACTTTAACAATATTAAAGATTCAATTGTGATAGCTTTGTCATTGGCTCAAGGTTTTTACTTGGTGCAGTTTATTGCTGGGCTCAGTCGGGCTTGGGCTGGGCTTTTGTCAAAATTTGAATGGGCTCGGCCTAAGGCCTAAGTCTGAAGTAGTGTAAAATGTCAATTTGGGGTGCAATTAGAGTGGCCCCAACCCAAACCTGAATTGGTCCATCCCAAGATTTTACACGGGTTAGGCTTGAATTTTCGGGTTTCATGCTGGGCTTGGGTTAGAAAGCTCAGGCCTGATCTAAACTTGAATTTTATGATGGTCTACACTTCTATATATTTGTATATTGTGTTATGTATTTATAATATTGGTTCGACTATAATACCAGAAAAACTAATAACCAATCAACCGGCATCATAAAAGTGATAATCAATCTGGTGGGTTTTCACCAAAATTCATGGGAGGGGGGGGGGGAGGGGGTTGTTGATCAAAGCCTTTCCAGTATCATGTCTTTCAGACATCATAGATTTTCCCTTATAACATACACATTTATACTATCATATACACTATAAATTATATTTAGTTGTTTACAATATGTATGTGATTAGATAAGTTCACACCTATGCATAAATATATACAAATACATACACGCTATGTATTTTATTTATATAAAAATATTTTTTACCTATATATGTCTATTTATACATGCATACACACATGCATTAATGAAATTTGTGAATATTTTCAATCTATTGTACTCAGAATTAAAAGATAGGGTAAAAGACTTCATGCCCTAGGTTTTCATAAATTGACTTAAAACTAATTTTTTTAAATAGACTTAAAGATAATTTATGGGCTGACCCTACTGGATTTAAACATATTTTCTATCAAAGTAAGGTTACATGTGAACTCATTTAAAATTTTTAAAATCCTACTTTACCCTTTTAGGTAGGAAAGAGGAAGAAGAAGAATAAATCACTATAATGTTTAATATTTTCTTAGATTAATAGATCGTTGCACTGTTACATAAAAAAATCTAACAAATTGCCTGATTAAGCTAACTACCATTCTTCATCTTGGTAGGTATACCACAAAATACCTCAAGCTAAACCAACCTTTCCAATTTAAGATTACATAACCAGGAAAAATGAAGTGTTTATACATCAAAGATAAAAAAGGATGGCATAGCCAACTGGCAGTTGGTAAGCTCCAAATGGATTACAAATAGGTGAGCTCTATGATTTTAACCTCTAGAGTCTCCAAGTGCAATCCAACATGGCAAGGGTCTGACCAGGTAGTTAGGGATTCCAATGAAGAAAAGGATTTCAGCTTCAGCTAGTGCAAAATTCGTTCGAACAGTCTTTACAGTCTTGTATTGAGAATATCTTTGTACTTATATGCTTTATTTCATGGGGAAATATTCCCAATGCAAGCTAGCAAGAGATTGTTTGAACGGTGTGAACATGGACTTGAATTGACCGAAGCCAAACCTGAAGAAGAACAACATCAAGAGGTTTTATTTGGAAAAGTGATGATGCATATGACAATACTCAATCGGAAGTCGAAGAAGGTATGCTCAAGTCTTTTTGAAAAACTTAGGGTACATTTAAGTCAATTTTAAAAAACTCAGTCTTTTACCCTAAAGGATACCTTCAAACCCGACAAACATGCCTGAGCCCAGATTGAGCTCAACCCAAAATGTATAGGGTTGAGTTTGAGTTGGACCAAGCCCTGAGCGTGAGGTTTGAAACTAAGGATTGAACTTAGGTTGACCCTCAAGCCGACCCAATCCATCCAAGTTGCACCCCTAATTTATTCACTACAGATTTTACCTTTATTGAAATGTATGTATATGTAGACATTTAAAAAAGAAAAGAAAGAGAAATCATTGGAACAGTTCTCTCTGGATATAAACTGAACTATCACATAGAATTTATATTTGGCTTAAATTGGATGGTTTAAGTTTTTTGTCAGCCTATAACCAAACTTGTCAGACACTCGGATTCGAACTAGACTTAACAATCAGACCGTCAGACCAGGAAATTACAACGGTTTTTAGGCTGCCCGGTTCATATATGATAGAAGTGCTGATTTGGTCAGACTGGCTTCAAATAGTAGTACTAATACCTACTGAAGGGTGGCAGGGATTTGCTATCGACATAGCGCTCCCAACAAGCCACTGCAGCCGTATATCCCATGACGTCTCAATGTACAACTATAATAATGGCAGATCTAAACTCCATTTGAAGAGAGTTAGTAACGCAATCTCTAGTCTTGCCAGTAAGGCCATAATCGAGTTGGATCTGATCCGATTAATCAAAACTGAAATATGAATCCAATCAGATTTCAGGATCTTCACAGATATGAATCCTCTCGAACTCGGGTCAGATTTGGATTTAATCCAGTTCAGTTTTATCTATTGACCATATATAAAAATGAGAATGAGAAGTGGGTAGAATGGTCAAATAGCAGCATGATTGCCCATTTCCAATATTACCCCCATTATTTTTCAGTTTCACTCCAATAGCCCAATTTTTTTATTTCCAATATTGCCCCTGTTCGCTGCAAAATGTAAGTTTTATCTTTCAAAACCCTATTTCATTCAACTCTCATTGACCAGTGGATTTATTTTTTTCAACATTGTATATATCTTGCAATATTGGTGGCAAATTAACTATTTATTTTTTCTAAGGATGCTTGATGACATAATTTTTCTTGTGTTTGGTTATTTTTGTTCTGTGTTTTGGGCCCATTTCTACCTATTAATCGTATTATACAATATTGGATGGCAAATTAACTTTACTTTTTCCAAGGATGCTTGATGACATAACTTTTCTTGATTATTTGATTATTTTTGTATATTTTGTTTCTTATTAATGAATTCGTTAAGAGGTATATTCTTAAAAATTGTATTATTATTGAGTTAGGCCCCTTTGGTTTTGTCGATTTTCATACTTGGATGTCAATTCAGTCATTTCATTTTAATTAAAATATTTGATTTGATTTTATTTATTTACATAAAAATACTCAGTTGCACTACTAGTGTTTTTATAAAATAAAGAAAAAAATTAAAAAATTAAATAGTTTTCAATCAATATAATGAATTAATATACATATGAAATTTTGTATTTATTATAATAATAATAATAATAATAATAATAATAATAATAATAATAATAATAATAAGTCACATTTCAATTGGATCAAATTGAGTTAAATCCCGATTAGGCAGATTTAGGGTTGTAAACGGATTGGATTGGATCGGCTAAAGGCATATCCGAATTTGATTTATTTGCACTCAAATTTGAATCGGATATAATCCATCAGATATCTAGTGGATTCAGACTGAATTCAGATTATAATAGGATGTTAAATAATATAAATAAATTAGACTAAAATGATCAAAATATTATATGTTATTAATAAAATGACTTATATTATATTTTATGAACAAAATAAATTGAAAATTACTTGTATAAAACTTGAACCTATGACAATTCAGTGAAAATACAATATTAAGACTAGTACAGGATTCAAAATATCGATATGTCTGATACGCCGGTAAGGACGTATTGGACTATATCAGTATTGGACAATTCAATAAAAATACAATATTAAGACTATTACAAGGTTCAAAATATGGATACATCTGATATGCTGTTAAGGGCGTATTAAACTATATCAATATTGTTTTTTTACTTTTTTTTTTCAAAACCAATTCAGACGATTCATTTAATCCTTCACTCCCTGAATCAGTCAGAATCCAGATATATCCTCTATAAAAACATATGAGTAAGCTCCCAAAATGATATGTATAGACTGATACGAGCCTTCGACTAACATAATATAATTTTTAAATGCATATTTAAATCTAATCGAATCGAATTATATGGGATTAGATATGGCTAGATCCATACTTTAATCCGCACGGATCATGTGAATCCAACATAATCAAAATGACAAAGGGATGACGCATCAGGTTTTGGACTTTCAGGTCGGTTGACAGTCCTACAAGGTGCATACAAGTGTATAAAACGAGTTCTGATTCTCACACAGCGCACCTCACACCTCCCTCCATATATCACGGACATCTCCACACTTTTGTGTTATTATTTAAATTGGGACATATTCTTCACAGTGTGCTCACGGTCATATCCCATCCTGTATTGCGAACATTTAACCGTAGATAATACGGCCAGGACATGATGCAAGGACGGTGTGAGGCACACTTTGTAAGAATAGATCTGGGCACTTATTATTAATAGGAAATATTCTCAATGTAAGGTGGGATGTGCCTATGAATTCGGTGTGAGGTGCGCTCTATATCTATTCGTATAAAACACAAACACCAACATAAGTACAGTTTATTAGTCAATTTATCCTGAAGGAGGTATATTGGCTCAACTCAGCTTCTGACTTCTAAGTTCTGATTTGCTACGTAGTCAAGTATAGGCAGGCCTGTATCTCACAGGTCGTCGAGTGACCAGAATCAGGCGAGCTTGATGTGCTTTGTTGTTCATGCTCGGCCTAACCTGTCATAGCTTGCTTCTAGGACTAATCGGTAGACCGAAGAACAAATAAAATTAGCCAATTTATTAATAGTTTAGTATCCACTGGTTTTCAGTTGCACCTCCCATACGGCCCGCAATATTTTGAGTTCGGATGTTCAGCTACCTTGGCTCAAAAACCACATTGACGTAGAGATACCTCGACACCCAATTCAATTCAGGACTAAAGAATCGAAATATCAGTTCAGAGTTAAAGAGCTGAAACGCCATATAATCTACTCGAAAAGCCTCCCTCCAAGGGACCCCAAATTTCTCGGATCACAATGAAACTTGTCATAGCTCCACTTAAATCGGAGGTAGACGATAAACCTTATCAACACATTGCTCTCCTTCAAAAATGGAATAGATCTTATCCGCACAGCCTGGAGATCCCGGAGCGTTTTCATAAGGCCCACGTCTATTCCATTATATAAGGACATAAAACCCTAAGGCAAAAATATGCATGATTATTTTACTCACCAGCATTCAAGCACTCAATTATTCAGCTTGCATCTACAGTATAATACTGACTTAAGCATTGGAGCGACCTCGCCGGGTTAGCTACCACGGGTTCTCTGATCCATTATTTTGCATATTGGTCTACATCATCGCATAATTGGAGTTTGGATCGTCTTCCAGCTAGGAGCATCTAGATCGTGCACCATCAATTGGCGTCATCTGTGGGAAACGATCAAAAGGTCATCCCAACTTTAGTTGCAATTTTATTTTTCAATTTATCCCAATGGACTCTTCCAACAACACCAGAAAAAGTATCGAGATGAACGTCACCGGGGGGCAATATCAGCAATCAACCTTCCCCCATGGTCCTACGGTATGCATTGGCCAGTTTACTATTCTTCTTATAGTGTTAGGAGTCCCGTCACTATCCGTACCACAGTGTCACGGGGGTAGTTCTCAGACCGGTCCATGGGAGGCACCACTTACGTGCTAAAGGGGGACAACCATAATGCAAGGTGACTGTGCACTGAAGAGGTGACTAGGCACCGATGTGAAGGATCTCCTGTATGCCGATGATGACAGGCACCTGTGTGCCATGATGATAGGCAACCGCTTGGGCCGGAACACACCCGTTCGCTAGGGGCAACGAGATAGTTCAATAAGCTTGGGCAAGGGGTTGGCGAGGTAAAGGGTCATGCTTGAACCATGCCCGCATGCCAAGCCTCCCTTGAGTATCGGTAACACTGTGCCGGTCCAACACTGTCCCCATGAGCAAGTGTGTACCCATGAGGAACCCTGGTAGCCATGCTAGCCATTAACCAGGGCCGCCCCGCAAGGGGATGTTGGTCTAGGAGTGCCAAGGTTAGGCGCCCAAGGAGGTCGACCACCCCTCCTCAAAGAGTACGTTAAGCTTTTAGTGGTCTACATGAAAATAACATCAATTCTCCCCAAAATCATATAGGCGAAAATGACGGTGATGCCCCTAACGTAAGCCTGCCAAGCGTAGGCAAGGCTAAGCCTGTGTCAGACCATCCCAACAGGGCACTACACAAGTGAGCGTCCCGCTTCCCCTAGTGGGCACGACTTTCTCGGAGCCATTTGTGATCCCTCCTGAAATCGAGCACTCCCAATTCCATGACCTCGTTCTGTGTGTTCAGACAATACAAATCAAGATGTAGCAGGTCTAACAATTCCAACAGTATCAGTAGTACTATATGTACCGGCAATATTAGCAGCAATTCCTGACCCTATAGCCAAACTAGTAGCCACATCCACCCCGGCACCAAGGGTTGCATCATGGCCTAAACTCGAATTGGCCTAGAACCAACCAGAATGTCAACTGATCCCCTCACCGGGGTGAGGGGACCTCGCAAGTACCGATTTATCCCAGGGATCAGATTTCACCCCATGGGAGGAGAGGCGGTCAGCACACTCCAACCTCATAAGGAAATTTTTGAAACGGGTCTGGGGATAGTTGGCTCAACATGGCCAATCCGCCTCGACACTCCCAACAAGAAAATGATGGCTCACGAGGAAATAATAACCAGGCCAGAGTTCGAGGTGCGAACTCAAGGCATGACCCCTCCGTCTCTCGCGATAGCCAGTGCGAACCCCACAACCGAGAGAACCTAGCAAGAAGGAACCATGATCCACCTCGCGATAATGCTCGTGGTGATGCCAAAATACCAGACCAGACTGAAATCAGCAGAACCAATGCCAAGCCGGTGAAGAAGTAGCAGTGGCGGCATCTCAAGACACACCCCTCCTCGTCTAGAAGTCTGCCGACAAAGTCAGGCCAGCAAGCAGAGCAAGCCAAAGAAAAGGGAGAAGTGAGCTCGGTGACTATGAAGACTACGCCTCCATTACTTTTCCGATCATCTCCCGAGCTCTTGGAAACTCCGATGCTAAAAGATTTCAAGGTGCCTCCGTTAGATAAGTATGATGGGTAGTTTGACCCTAACGATCATGTGGATTCCTTCCAGTCTCAGATGCACCTAACTGGGTCTGACGATTCCTACATATGTGTGGCCTTCTCCACTACGTTTAGGGGGTGGTCCGAACTTTGTATCGGAACCTCGCGCTGGGCTCCATCAAAAGTTGGTCCCAATTTTCCAATCTGTTTACTGCGCACTTCATTACCAACAAGAAGTGCCCGAAGTTGCAAGAAAGCCTTCTGAACGTGGTTCAGAGGGAAAGAGAATCAATCAGAAGCTATATAAAGCTTTTCAATGATACTTGCTTGCAGATATCGGACCTCGATCCAGCAGTGCGATTCACTACGGAAAAGAAAGGAATCACCCATAAAGAGTTCAAGTGGCACATGGTAGATAACAAACCAAAAGATATCACCGAATTCCTCAAGTTGGTAGATCAATTCATCGGTATTGAAGAAGAGATCAAGCAAAAGTTTGACAACCCACCGCTAGAAAAGAGGAAGAGAGATAATGAAGGAATGAGCAATGGTGGGCAGAAAAGAAAGAAAAGCAAGTCCCCGAGCAGGGGAAGAAGCAAGTCAAGAAGTCAGTTCCCCTCGCGCACCCACAACCTAGGTTGGCGCTCCAGGACCCCACCTATGGAGAGAACGATCTATATGCCTTTGAATGCTAAGCGAGGAGAGATCTTAATGGCTATTAAGGATTCCTCCTTCGTCAAATGGCTTCCCAGGTTAAGGGGAGACACAACAACAAGAAACCCGAATGTCTACTTCCATTTCCACCGAGATCATGGACACAACACGGAGACTTGCAAGAATCTCCATGACGAGATCGAGGAACTTATCTGCCGTGGGTACATGAAGAATTACATATTGCGAGAAGAGAGGGGGAAAGCAGACGAACAGGCAGATCGACAGGGGGACAAGAGGAGGAATGGCCCCAGGTCAGTAGGCAGAATGAGCAACCACCACAATAGTTGTCAGAGGAAAGACCAGTCTGCGGAGTGATTAACATGATCACCAGCGGGTCCATCATCGCCGGATGTACGTCGGCAATTGGGAGGACCTCGGTCTGTGAATTGGAGAACAAAGGTGAAAACCCGCCAAAGCAACCTCGGCTCGAAGAACCTATCTACTTCACTAAGGACAAGGCGTGCAAGATCCAGTACCCTCACGGTGATGCTCTAGTGGTGAAGCTAAGGATTAACGACTTTGAGGTAAAACGCATCTTGGTGGACTCAGGCAGCTCAGCAAACATACTCAAGGAGACCTTTGACAAAGTACAGTTACAGTAAAGTGACCTGAAACCGGTAGATACGCCTTTGATAGGGTTCAACAACGAGGAGGTAAAACCTCTTGGTTGAATCACAACACCTGTGGAAGTTGGCACGTGGCCACACATTGTGCGATTTGAGTGCACGTTCCTAGTAATCACGACGCCCTCTCCCTATAACGCATTAGTAGGTCAGCCTATCATGCATGTTTTACGTGCGGTAGTATCCACTTACTACTTAGCGATGAAATTTCCAATTGATTACGGAGTGAGAGTTGTGTGAGGTGACCAGCTCGAATCCTGCAAGTGCTACATGGTTGCCTTGACCAGCTTGAGCGACCAGTGGAGTATATCGACGAATGAGATGCCCCGAAAGAAGAGACGGTCCACATACCAATCTCTGCCCTCGAACCAGCCAAAACTCTTTAGATCGGTGCTTCTATCAATGAACCATTTCGAACCTAGCTAGTAAGTTTCTTACTTTAAAATTTAGATATTTTTGCTTGGTCTGTGGCAGAGACGCCTGGGATTGACCCAAAAGTTATAACTCACAAACTTAATACCGACCCTTTAGTTAGGCCAGTAAGGCAAAAGTCCACTGCCTAGTGGACGCGACCTCAGGGCATGAGTTGCTGAGCTTCCTGGACACCTATTCTGGTTACAACCAGATTAGGATGGATCCCGCTGACGAAGTCAAGACCGCTTTCATAACTGAGCTTGGATTATATTGTTACAAGGTCATGCCCTTCGGATTGAAAAATGTTGGGCCAACGTTCTAGCACCTTGTAAATAAGATTTTTGAGTCGTTAATCAGCAATAAAGTAGAATGTTATGTTGATGACATGGTCGTAAAGACCCAGTTTTCAAATTCTTTCCTGGATGATTTAAAAAATGTTTTTTAAATTTTATGAAGATATTACATGAAATTAAATCCGAATAAATGCATCTTCAGAGTCACTTTGGGTAAATTTCTAGGCTATATATTCAACAAACGCGGCATCGAGGCCAACCCGGACAAAATAAAAGCGATTCTAGATATGAGACCACCTTGGAAAATTAAAGAGGTCCAGAGGCTGATTGGTCGGATAGCCGCCTTGAGCCGCTTCATGCCTAAATCGGCAGACTGGTGCCTACCCTTTTTTAAAGTTATAAAAAAGAGCAAAGACTTCGAGTGGACTGAAGAATGTTAGCTCGTTTTTGACGAGTTGAAAAAGTACTTGGGTACTACCCCAATTTTAACTCGACTTGAAGAAGGGGACATGTTAAAACTATACCTCTCTGCGAGTGATGAAGTGGTTAGTTTGGTACTGATTAAAGAAGTAGATCGGGTTCAATGACCCATCTACTATGTTAGCAAAATTTTACAGGATGCAGAAACTAGATATCCGGAGATCAAGAAACTAGTATACGCACTGATCATAGTGGCCCGAAAACTTCACCCGTACTTCCAGGCCCATACTATCGTTGTTCTCACCAACAAACCCCTAAGGCAGATTCTACTCAAGCCCAAGGTGTCTGGAAGATTAACGAAGTGGTCCATCAAGCTGAGTGGATATGATAACCGGTATGAACCTCGACCAGTAGTCAAAGCTCAGGTGTTGGCGGATTTTGTAGCAGAGTGCACGTTTGACGTAGCAACCCCCGAGTTGATCGAGCTCGCCCACACGATGGAGCATCAACTAGTGCGACGCCAGTCCTAGTCAGAATGGAACCGACTTGGGACGAGAAACCCTGGATCCTCCATGTCGATAGCTCGTCCAGCCATCAGGGAAGCACTGCAAGATAGATATTGTACGGCCCAAGCGAGGTATAGCTAGAGTATGCTCTCTGGTTCAGATTCGAGGCATCAAACAACGACGCAGAATATGAAGTGTTGATCGCCGAGCTAACATTAGCAAGTGAAACAAAAGCAAAGCACCTCATCATATGCAGCAACTCACAAATAGTGGTCAACCAAGTCACTAGTGAGTACAAAGCCCATGACCCCACTATGGCAGCTTACTTAGCCAAAGTTAGAGAGATCCTATGCAGCTTTATCTCCTGCTTTATCAGACAAATTCTGAGGTCTGAGAATGATGAAGCCGATGCCTTGTCATGTCTAGCTAGCACGAGCAGCAACACTATGCGAATTGTATACATACAGGACTTACCTCGGCCCAGCATTCTCGGGGGAGCAGAAGAGGTCGCTCCCGTGTCACAAACGGAACCGAGCTGGATTGACCCACTAGCGAGTTATCTGCTCCACAGGAGCCTACCTGCATAACACAATGTGGCTCGAAGGGTAGAGCATATGTCAGTCAAGTATGTCATCATAAATGGACAACTGTATAGAAGATCCTTCATGCTCCCTTACCCACACTGCTTGCGACCCTTAGAAGCTGAGCATGTACTTCGCAACACCCATGAAGGCTTGTGCGGTGGACACTTGGTGGGCAGAGCCCTTGCACAAAAAGTGTTAAGGCAAGGCTATTATTGGCCCACAATGAAGAAAGATGCACTTGAGCTCGTCAAAAAGTGTGACAAGTGTTAGCGGCATGCCGACATCCACCACTGGCTTGCTACTGATTTGAAATACCTCACTAGTCCGTGGCCCTTTGCGTAGTAGGGAATCGACATCCTTGGTCCTTTCCCACCAACAACAGGGCAAAGGAGGTTCTTGGTTGTAGTAGTAGACTATTTTACAAAGTGGGTGGAAGTTGAACCCTTGGTAATGATCATAGCCCATAACATATAGAATTTCTTCTAGAAAAGCATAGTATGCCGCTTTGGACTACCCCGGGTGCTGATATCCGACAATAGGATGTTGTTCGAAGATGTAAGTTTCAAAACTGGTGTGCCGAGATGGGAATTCAGCAAAACTTTACCTCAGTGACACACCCCCAAGCGAACGGACAAGCAGAAGTAACTAACAGGGCAATACTTTGTAGATTGAAGGCTCGCTTAACTCGATCCAAGGGATTGTTGGTAGACGAACTAGTCCTTTGGGCCTACCAAACTGTTATCAAAACTGTGACGAGTGAGACCCCCTTCAACCTGATGTATGGCACAGAGGCGGTGATCCCGACAGAGATTGAGGTACCCACGTTACAATTGGAGGCTTATGATGAGAAAACAAATGATGATGATTTCCGTACCACCCTGGACCTGGTAGAGGAGATGCGAGACTTGGCTTACATTGTGACCGCAACCTACCAGTAGAGAGTAGCTCGGAACTATAACGCCCATGTCAGAAAGCGATAGTTCCGTGTCGGTGACCTGGTTCTTCAGAAAGTTATGGTACTTGAGCCCGACGTAGGTAAGATCAGACCAAATTGGGAAGGTCCATACCGTGTAAAGTAGGTATTCGGGAAGGGAACATACGAGCTTGAGACTTTGGAAGGGAAGTAGGTACCTCGAGCATAGAATATCGATAACCTAAGAAGGTACTACTTATGAGCTCATGACTCTAAGGCAAAATTTGTCTAAGTCTATGCAACTACTGAACTGATAAAAAAAGCGATCGACTAGAGAGAGGACTGTGAGTCACTCCCAGAAGCCTAAGGGCTACAGTGCCGAGCTGACAAAAAGACCTCAGCACTACGATAAGTCGTAGTCGCCTCTTCAGCATAGGTAGATAAGTCCTAGTCTCCTCTTCGGCATAGGCAGACAAGTCCTAGTCGCCTCCTCGGCATAGGCACAACGATCCCCAATCGCCTCTAAAGCTTGTGTATGGACAGGTCGGGTATATACCCTACAGTGTCTATCCACTTCGGCATACAACAACATAAGGTTAATTCCACCTGGAGTCCAGCTTACCAGTCTAGCACTTTGGAATAACCAATCGCCTCTAAGTAGCTCGTGCATAGACAGGTTGGGTATAATTGGGCTCGAAGGCCTGGGACATACACTATATGGGGGGTCCAAGAAAAGATGCATGTTTAAACATCAGATATACCAAAATCCCCTCTAGCAGGTAGGTTGGTATCCATGTGGTCCTCCTCCACGACAGCCCGGCCTGCCTCCCTTGACAATCTTGCCTCGAGAAGTTCGTCATCGCTTTCTCCCTCGGAGGAGTCAGGTTCCTTGTTAGCTTCCTTCACCATCTCAGGAGTAATAGTGGACATGGAGATAGGTTCAAAGTCGAGCTCAGGAAACTTTTGCTGCATCAACCACTTACAGAGCTTGAAGCCCGACCGGTACGAGCCAGAGCCATATTCAACCTAGAGGTCGTAAAACTTAAGGGACTCCTTGAACTCCTTGATGGCGCGATCTCTTTCTTGAATCCTCACCTCTTGAATGGCGATGTCAAAGATATCGATGCACTCCTTGATCATCACCTCAAGGTTTTCATTCTCCTGGAGGAGAGCTTCCTTCTCCCCCTTGAGCTTCTTCTTCTCCTCCGTTAGCACCAGGATCAGCTCCTCCTGGCTCTAAGCTCACTTTTTGGCTCTAAGAACTTCCCCCTGAGTTAAGTCCAGCTCATGATAAAGCTTTCGAGCATTCTCCTCGGCCTCCCAAGCTCGCTTCAAGTGGATTTCAGATTGGTAGACAAGCGAGTAGATAGCGGAGTTCACCTAAAAAATAGAAAGCAACTGTAAGTGTCATTGACAGAAGAATAAGAAAGTAAGTGAAGGGGCAGGTTACTTACCACCATACAGTAGTAGGAGGTTTCCCTCCCTCCAAGTTGACTTGTTGGCATGTCAGCCCACTCTGCGACTACCGCAGGAAACACGACATCCTTGCTCTTAAGGAGCCCAAGCCTCAGAGTCATTATGCTCTCCTTTGCTGAAGGGGGATGAGGCTTGGGCGCCGAGGTAACTTCTGGCGCGTGAGGCGGGGTTCCCTCATCCTGATCCTTGTCTAAGTCAACAACCGAGGGCTGGGTACAGACCTCCTTCCCCGGTAAAGGGTGCCTCTGGTGCCGCGACTTTGGAATCGGTAGGAACCGAAGAGGTGACCTCCTCTCGATGGGACCTCTTTGAAGCCTTTCTCTTCTTCCCCTTTTGAACACTCCTTAAAAGGTTAGCAACGTCAACACCCGTCATAACTTCTGCAAGAGAGAAGAAAAAGAGTTAGTTGCGAACTGAAGTAAGTGCAAAAAAGGAAAAAAGAGAAGTAATGTGTGTATCGAGGTGGAGACCTACCAGGAAGACTCAACGCAGCTCGTACAAGCTTCTCCTCGGCCAAGAAATCTTCCATCTCAAGGCTAAGGTCCCTCCAAGAGTGGATGACCGCCCTAATCTCTGCATCCAACCTCACCCGGGGTCCTTAATGGCCACTCGCTAGTGAGTCGGGAATGGCCATCCTTCAGGATTTCGAACAAAGAAGTACCCCCTCTTCTAGGCCGATACCTTGTTCGGGTTACTGAACAGGACCTTGAACCCGGGGCGAGGTGAGATATAGTAGTTCTATCGGGCGTCCCCGTGCAGGCAAGAAGAGTTCTTCTTAATGAAACAAATCGAGCTAAAGATGTCTAAAGTAAGAGGTCGGTTATACTCGTGGAAAAGTGAAACCGTACCAACAATGGTACAGATGGAGTTCCAGTGTAGTTGGTCAATGGGGACGTTAAAGAACTTAAAGATTTCTACGATGAAGGGGTGCAGTGGGAAGCACAGCCCAACTACGAGATGCTCTTAAAAAATCACGAGTTCGTTATGATCGTGAACCCAAGGGTACTGACCCAAAGGAATGCTGAAAACATGGGTGTCGGGGAGACGGTAACGAGCTATCAAGGACAACAACCTGTCCGGGGTCATTGTGGAATGGCCAAAGTTGTCTGGATCTAGACTTCGAGTAGAAGACAATACACCCTCTCTAGAGGCCGGCCGTTCTACTTGAGGTTTGGGTTCCTCAAATCTAGATGGCCCGACGTCAGGTAAAGGCATTTATCCTAAAAGGTTTAAAGAGGGGCTCTCCAATGAAGAGCTGACCTCACCAACGGGAGCTGAGGACTGCACCTCGGCACCCCCGGGCACGTTAGAGTCACTAAGTAACCTATCTATGCTAACAATAGACATATTGGACAGGAAAAAGAAAAGGGAACAACTAGTGAAAGAAGGCGAACTCACCAAAGAAGACGATAATGACTTTGGACACAAGGGAAAGAATGACGAGCTAAAGGACTCCAACACAATCTCAAGAGAGCTCAGTTACACAACTTATGGCGAAGGTAATGGGCCTTTCGGCCCCTTATTTATAGTCCACCACATTCGGCAATCAATGATTGAGAATTGTACGATCTAACGGCTCCCATGAAAACCGATTGCACGCTACCCGAGGATGAAATCGGTTGAGCGCGCCCTTTGGCGTTTGCGAATTTATAAACAGTGTAATGTCTGCGTGTGGCCGGGACGCGATATGGGTCATTTCTTGGTTTGAACTAGATGATTGAACATGTCCGACCAGTGGTTCGCCCTTCAAGTCACCTAGACTTTGTGCCAAACCCACCTAGACTCTTCATGAACTCGCCGCACTGGGTCGGGACCCCTGGCATGGGGAGTGGGGGCAATTGATGAAGGGTGATTTGGCACGACCTAATAAGAAGGGGACACGTAGATGCGATCTGTTCGAGGGGTGACAACTCAGCCAAACGAACCCGACTCGCAACATTCTGAGCTCGGATGTTCAGCCACCTCGGCCCAAAAACCACCTCGACATAGAGACACCTCGACACCCAATCCAATTCGGAGCTAAAGCGTCAAAATGCCACATAATCTACTCGAAAGGCCTTCCCAACAGACCCCGTATTTCTCTGATCACGACGAGACTCAGCCTAACTCTGTTTGAATCGAAGGTCGACAATGAACCTTATCAACACATTGCTCTCCTTCAAAAACGAAACAAATCTTATCCGCATAGCCCAGAGATCCCGGAGCACTTTCGTAAGGCCCACGATGACTACATTATATAAGGATATAAAACCTCAAGGCAAAGGTACGCGTGATTATTTTACTCTATAACATTCATCACTCAAGTATTCAGCTGATATCCATAATATAATACTGATTTAAGTATCAAAATAACCTTGCCGGATTAATTATCCCAAGTTCTCTGATCCACTAGTCTAACTCGCCGCATAATTGGAGTTGGAATCATCTTCCAAGCGCCATCCGCAACTTTGATTTTAGACCTATAATTGTGCATTCTCATCGTTATCGAACAGCAAACGATCAACCGACCAGGCCAAAGTACGGCAACCAGCCCAGTCTTTCTGCAAATTGTTAACAAGTTTAATTAAGTTGTTAACAATTGATAGGATGGAGAAAAGCTCGCAGGCCGCAGTTTCGTTTGACAGGGTAGCCGCTGGCTCAAGTACCCAAGGCATGCCAGCCCCTTGCTTTCTAGTGCGTTGGCACTCAGTCCATCTCCATGCTCGAGCACAAAGCTTGGACTTTGGACTTTAAGGCTAAAGTGGACAAAAATACGACTGACACACTTTTGACTTGTTGAGTTCAAGGCTTTATTAGTTAATTAAACATGCCGTCCATGATTGCAAAAAACACGAAGCGGAGCAGGTTTGGTCCCAATTCCCAAGGCCCTCTCCTTGCAGGACCACCCACCGGACCCAGAGGCTGACCAGATTCAAAAACTCTGCAGAATCGCTAACGAATATCTGCAACTGCAACAGAAGTGATTGTTAATTGGTCTGATTAGAGCTGATCCATCCTTGAATTATTGAAGGATTAGTTTTGTATTTGAAAAGAAGGTCGATGTGACGGAGTAAATGCGTAAGGGGAGCGTCGCGTAGGGCGGGAGGAGCCGAGGAGGGTTGGCCGACCGACAGACAGTCAAGGCCCAAGGGGTATGGCCGGGTGGGTTGATGCAACAAAACAAATAGAGACCATCACGGTCATTCATTAGTAAGACAACATGTCAAGCCCTCCGTGACAATCACGCCTCAATGTCTGACTTATCTCGTTCTCCTCCTCAGTCCTACTCCTCACCGGCTTATTAGCCTTCTTTCTATACCCTCTTCTCCTTTCTTCTTCTTCTTCACAATATCCTCTCCTGGTCGAAGTGAGTGAACATAAAGATGTATGTAATAGGACCATCTATTTTCTTTATTTTACTACAATAGAATAGAGTTAGTTGGATTAAATGTGAACCGACTTGAAAAATCCAAAATATTGGACTCAAATCGGATTTAGATTTAGGATTTCAGTAATCAGATCACATTCACATGTTGCTGAATCCGTGCCGAATCCAATCCTATTGCATCCCTTGCCTACCTAATGGAAATGGAATATTCCTTTTCACTGCTCAAATTCCATTGTTCGGATCCACTACCAAAGAGAATGGAATTCAACAACACCAAGATTTTTAACCTTCAAATTCCAGGTTAGAAATTTTACCTTTTACATGAGCAATTGCATCCCTTTAATAGGGATTTTAGTCTGTGCACAAAGGGTGTCTGCTAAAAAAGTTTACAAAGTACTTGAGAAACATATCCACGTGAATTTAAGATAAAAGTGCCAACGTGTATGGCTGAATGCCAAGCTCTCAGGGTGTGTTCTCACGATTGGATCCGATTCCACAAAATTCCAAACTTTACAGATTCCAAAATTCGGGCGGTGAGTGGTGATTCCAGCCACAGCTCAAATTCCATAATCCAGCCTTGATCTGAAACGACGAGAAAAACAAAATACCGATCCAGCGGGTGCCCACAGTTACTATACGAATCGTTTCCTAGGTCCTGTCCTATTATTGTATCAGAGTCCTGGAATCACGCCACCCGAGTGATCTCCAGTCCCCACACCCACCGGTCTTCTGGAATTTAAGACCCCCACGCCTCCACCTCAGCACATGTCTCATGCGTGGGCTGTCGAGCAAGCCTCACGGTACAACCCAAGTACAACAATCCGGCCCAGCCCACCATCTTTGACTTCAAAGTCCTCCCCTTCTCCGCTTACGTCTTCATGTCGTCAATCTTACGTCTCGCCCCTCCGCTTCCAGACCCTCGGTCCACACCGCCCGTTCCGCATCCAACGGCGCAGACCAAAAGGTCCACCCTACACCTCATCTTTTACTTTTACTTCCTCCAGTGCCATTAACCTTTTAATTAATTAAATCATTTAATGAGAGTAAACCCTATCCCTTCTTGACCCAAGTAAACTCCTTTCTAGAAGGCCTCATTCATCATTCATCAAATAGAACTATCCAAAATTACAATTCCACCCTCCAACTTTTCATATTTAGCCAAAACCCGCCTCCCAAAAATGGAAATTTTCCTATTAGTGAACGAAATCATACTCACCCATCCCCATTTGTCTCCTTTAATTTGTGCATTTTGCAATTGCATTGATTGTGCGTGCGTGGTGCAATGAACAGAGAGATGGAGAAAGATCAATTTATAATATATTGCTCATATGCGCCTGATAGAAAAGATGATTCCTAAAACACCCCTGACTAGGTGCAAAAGTATTAACAGAACCCCCGATCCCCTATTACAAAGCGGCTGAAAATTACAGGTTACTAGCTGAAAAAAAAAAAAGAACATGAACAAAAAAGTGCCGGAAATATATTTATAAAGGACGAAAAAACGAAAGAAAAAAAAAAAAGACAAAAGTCAGATAACTGCTTTTGATTTTTTTTTTTTTTTTTTTTACATTACTCTCCACGACTCCAGAGTCGGGAAGCTCTGGAAGGCGTCGAAATCTAAACCTGTGCTACCGTTTGCCACCGGCGCAAACGAGACGTGGGCCTGGGGCATGGAGGTTGGACCCACCATCTGGTTCTGCTGCTGGTGATGATCTAACAGAAACGCCGACGTGTCGAGAGTCGGCAAGCAGCCCTGCAACCGGGTACCGGGACGTTGGGGTTCTGGTTTAAGGATGGGACCGGGGACGGGCGAATTGCCGAACCGGACGCCGGTGACCTGTTGCACCATCTGGCGGAAGTTGGCGGGGTCGGCCGTGATGAAGGTAGTGGGAGACCGCTTCGACGCCCGGGACTTGCGCTTTGAGATCTTTCCGGTGGCGGCGGGGGCCGTGTTCCGGCGTTTTGTGGCCATTTCGGGCTCCGATCCTGAGCCCGTTGGTGTTGGCACGGTTTCGGGCTTGATGAGGTTGAAGATTGAAGCGGCCGAGTTGGTATCTCCTGCTACTGTTAGCGTGTCGGAATCGTCGGAGAGAGACTTCTGCAGAGCCTTGGTTAGGGTTTCGGTGTCACGGAGGAAAGCGTCGGAGACCCACGAGTCGGTGAAGGTCCGGAAAGTCCACGGCTCGAGGCTGGCCAAGTTATCAGAAGATGCCATCTTCTCGTACTCCCTTTATCTTTCTCGCCTTGTCGCGATTCGAGTGCAATTCCAAGCGGAAACAGAAATGACAGAAATAAAGAACCTCTCACTGCATAGTTCCGTTACTTGGACAAAATTCACCAGAAAATCAACGAATTTGCTGATTATGGCGGGAAGCTAGTTGTACTCGAACTGGTTAGACACTTGGAATACGTAGATCTAAAGGAGGGTACAAGTAAAGCCGGAAAGCCAGGGGAAGAAGGGATTCGACAAGCTATGAAGCGCGGAAAACAGAGAGAATAGAAAGTAGTTGATAATTCGACGAAGCTGAGATGAACTACAGAGCCTGAGAACTGTTCTGAAAGCAGTGTAAAACCCAGAGGAAATACCTCAAATCGAAGCGAATCTAAGGAGAATTTGCTTGAAGAAACTTCAGAACAAAGCTCAATGAACGACTAAGAGTCGAAGGAAATCACTCCACTCTCCGAAGAGAGCTAACCAGAGAAGATGAGCAGCAGGGGAGTGTATGAGACAGTATATAAAGAGAGAGAAAGAGAAGGAATAAGCGAGAGAAGAAGCGCAGAAAGAGGAGAGAAAGGGAAGAGAGAGAGGAGAATTGAGAGTTGTATCGAGGAGGTCGAGCGGATTAAATAGGGCGGTGGGAGGAAACCGCGTCTATCGAGACACGTGTCACTTTCCAGTACGGACCTAACCCGTGTGGTTAGCACTTGACTCGACAGTGTGGTTAAGCAACTAAGCAAGAGGGTAAATGCGTCAAGATACAACCCTGCCAATCACACGGGTTCTCGAAACAACGTTGCCACAGTAGATCTCTTTTGCGCGGTAAAGGTGGAGGCAAGCAAGGGTAAAATCGTAAATGCAGTGCGACTTTTAAAACTTTTGTTACGAAAAAAATTTAAAAAACAAAAGCGGTTTACGTTCCTGACGGTGAAGCCGCGTCATCGTCTCATCTCTCATGTCGACGTCGACGACGCGTTTAGCCTCAGTTTAAGCTCACATCCCCCGAAAATTTCGATTTTGGCATCTTCTTGGGCTCCTATTTTGAATACCGAGGATACCCATGGACTTTTGAGATAATTACGAACTACTGCTTGTAACGGAATCTTCTTGGGCTGTTGTTCACGGCTCAACCGCTCAAGTCAACTGTAAATGTTATGTGAGCCATTTGCTTTGTCCGTTCCTCTCCAACTTAAGTGGGGAACTGTGGGATGGAAATTGACGTCCACATTCTATCAATAATCTATCGTGTGTTGATGTCTATAGAGGGGAGTAGTGTAGACTAGGGGGTAGAGGCTAGAGATAGAGTGGTACGTGGACACTTGAAGTTTCAATCAGAACCATTCGATGGTCTATCCTTTTGAATTGGATCCAAATCGAACCGAATCGAATACAAACGTATATTCAAACTTGATTCGTTTTGTATTCGGATTTGAATCGAATTGGCTTATACTATCAATAAAATTAAATTAAAAATAATCAAAATATTATATGTTGTTAGTGAAATAAATCAAATATGATTTTAATATTTATATATCATGAACAAAATATTATTTGTTTTGTAGTATGGTATTATTTGCATGGCAGTGGAAAATATTATTCATTTTCATTTCCAACATCATATCTTTGTGGTATTACATTTCAACTCAAATCAATCAATTGGTATCATAAAAATAGTAAGCAACCAGGTGCCATTTATCAAAATTTATCGGGGTTGATTTGTCAAATATCTTTAGATATAATGTCTTTCCAGCAATATACATAGATTTTCTCTTGCTTACAGGTTTTTCCCGTATCATGTCTTTTTTATATTATGACTTCGATGAAATTTTTATCTAGTGGTTTAGACACATTTCAAGTGAAAAAACATGAAAAGAAAGTATTTGTTTTTAATGACAAAAGGGGAAACATACGATTATCTTTTCTGTAATTCCACTTTAATATTCCAAATTTTGGGGGTGTGTCAAGTTAGTATTCAAACTTTCAAGCATGTCACTGTAATATCTAAACTTTTAAAAAATATCAAGTTGGTCCTTGTCGTCAACCGTTAGTTATCTGTTGAAAATGTCAAAATTACTCTTCAAAATAAAACATTGTTCATTGTCTTCTACCTTGAGACTAAATTGGTTATCTTCAAAGAAAAAGAGAGAAAAAACATGAAATATGATAGAGGGAAACAATAACTAAAAGCAAAGTAATAAATGGAGAAGAATAAGTTTCAAATCTAAAGGTAGAAGAATAGAATCTCAAACACCTCAACCAGTTCAGTCTCAAAATAGAAGACAATGAATAATGTCTTCTTTTGAAGGGTAGTTTTGACATTTTCAACAGACAATTGATGGTGGTTAATGATAGGGACCAACTTGACACTTTTTGAAAGTTTAGATACTGTAGTGACACGTTTGAATGTTCGGGTACTAACTTGACACTACATCCAATGTTTAGGGTATTAAATTGGAATTTTCCCTTTAAAATATACATTTTCAAAATAATAATTAAGGATGTGTTGATGATCCAATATATTGAATGGTCACTTCTCATCCCTTTAAAAGAGGAGACACGAAATCAAATTTGCATCACCACACATACTCTCTATGGTAAGATTAGTGGACCTCATGTGCACCCTACTCTATCCCCACTAAATCTGTTGATGGGCCGAGCAGTCCAATGGGCCTGCTTGGCCCAGCCCGATCTAAGTCAGGCTTGGCTAGGATTTCAAGTCCATGGGCTCAGGCTCGGGCCTAAAATATCAAGCCTGACCTGTTTTTGGGTTGGGCTCGGGCTTTCTCAAAAATGCCCAGCCCGAGATCGAGTCCAACTTGATAATGTATTATGTAATAAAAAAACACATAGATATATAAGATTTTTTCTTTTATTTTCTTCTTTTTTTTCAAGTAATAATAAGATCTTTTATTATTTTTTAGGTTTTGAGGTCTTTTAATATAAATAAAATAGTTTTTAATTGAACTAAAAAGTAAAAAAAATATATATTTTTCAAATTTCTGGCTGGGGCCGGACTCGGGCTAATGCCTGGGCTTCGGGCTTTATATGAGGGTCGAGCTCAGGCTTAAGACCTAGGCCCAATGTTCGGGCCGAGCTCGGGCTCAGGCCTGAGCATATTCTGTTAATGTAGAGGCAAAACCCAACCTGAACCCGACCCTGCCTAGCTTGTGAACAAGTCTAGTTCCCACTAGACTTGTTCATGGGCAGGGTTTTGGGTTTGACTTTACACTATGTCAGGCTCGGGCTTCGGGTTGGACCCATTCAAAATTTGTCAAAATCCAAAAATAAGTCCAGCCCATGAATAGGTCTAGTCCCCACCCCATGACCCTTAAATGTGTGTTATATAATAAAAAGGGTAAAAATACAAAAACCTCCCCTGAAGTTTCTAATAATCATAAAACATCCCGTATAGTTTCATTTTAACAAATACCTCCCCTTAACTTTTGAGAAACTTGACAAAAATCACTTTCCCAGACAGAAAGTGTTAGATTGATGTACCGGTTTCTTCCAAATACCCATTCTACCCTTTTATAAATTATTTTACATACAAAATTACTGAAATAACCCTATTTTTACTTGACAATAACCTCCTTTTAACGACCATCTTCTAATCTTTTTGTTGAGTTAAAATAGGGTTATTTAGTAATTTTGTATGTAAAATAATTTATAAAATGGTAGAATGGGTATTTAGAAGAAATCGATACATTAGTCTAAGGTTTTCCGTCTAGGAAAATGATGGAAGGGAGATTTTTGTCGAATTTCTCAAAAATTCAGAGGAGGTATTTATTAAAATGAAACTGTAGGAAAGGTTTTTATTATTGTCAGAAACTTCAGGGGAGATTTTTGTATTTTAGTCTAATAAAAAAGAAGAAGAAAAAGGAAATGATAAAATGGATTTGTTTTGTCATAAAATGGATCAAAGATAGTCATTATAAAATACTTTGTGGAATTTGATAATGTTCAAGATACGGATGTCCCACAAATTAAGTAACCCTAAAGAATGTAAGAGTTGAGGCCTACATAAGAGAGAAATGGAAACACTTTCTTGTCAATCTCATGAGACTAAAGTACACAAGAAGAAAGAAAGCCACAACCACTTTTGAAACCTAGAAACGCCTTCAATATTATGCGATGTAGGATATAGACGCATACGACTGCCTTTTTGGAGGCGGCTCCGAGAATAACCCCTGTTGAGACTATGCAACCACTTATGGCTGTCTCCAAAAACCCAACACCAAAGACACTTTATAAACTTAGTTAGAATCTCCTCTATCTTACAAATTTAAAGATATTTGTGGCCTTTCACTCAAAATCTGTAGGGCATTTCATTAAAGGAAGCCCTAAAATTTGTAGGGCATTTATGGCTGCCCCTAAAATTCATGCCTTTCATTTTTAGAGAAGTTCTAATTGTTTTAAAAAGTTATTTTATTTCTAACTTGGTAGATAACATCATTATTTATATATGTAAGTTCGAATGTATAGAACATTGTTGTCAAAACGAGTACAATTACATATAAAATAATACAAAATATAAAGTTTTACACTCTATTAAGTTGGTTCAATTTTGTCAATCTCATGATATACATGTAGATATCACCAAAAAAAATGATATATATATATATATATATATATATAGAGAGAGAGAGAGAGAGAGAGAGAGAAAGAGAAAGATTTAGAATTTTCTAATTGAAAATCTTAATATTCAAACATTTAGGTAATACCAAAAGAAACTTTTATTTTTTCAAAATCGTGTGGACATCTTTTCTTTGTTTAAGATAAATCTATGATGCCAAAAAAGATATGATACTGGAAGAACATTGACCAATCAAAAAACCCTAATGAATTTTGATGAACATGATAGGTTCAGCTCGGATCTCTTACCCACAAGAGCCCTACCCATACATCATTAGGGTGTCACATTAAGAATATCTTCCATATTTATATATTACCATTGATAGAGAGATGTTCCCAACAGTGAACAACTGTAGTATTTTATGGGTAAATATGGGTAATATTCTTGTGGATAGGACATCTAGATTGTGATTGGTTACCCTTTTGTGATGCTGGTTGATTGGTTATAAGTTTTTTCCGTTGAACCCATTTATTTATTACTATTAACAATATTTCTTATTCACTTCTCTATTACGTGGATATAACTCATTTGACATTGTATGCTTCTTTCACTTTTTAGATACTGTCCTATCCTTATTTACCATCCACTTTTAATACTCACTGTGTAGTCTTTGTCTATCACATGATGGCCCAAGTCTATAACCATGTATTGTTTTGTCTTTATTTGTACAACATATGTCCTTTATGATGTAAGAATTTGCATTGTATCTAAATACTTCATCTCATTTTTCTTTCAAAAAATTGGAGGGCGTTCAAGATTTATTCTCTAGATCAATCACCCTTTTTTTAATTGTTAATGAGTATATTCCGATGTCTCAAAAAACCATAATTCCATATATTATATTGCTATTATATTCATCTTGGAAAATAACCATATCTTGTTTTAAATAGAGAAAAGTTAGGATATAGGGCCATATCCAGCTGACCCCTCCCAAGACCCCAGATATAGCTGAGACAAACACTGGATAATGGTCTTTTTAACCCAATTAATTATGCCAGCAAGAACACAGTTATATTAGTGATATATATATATATATATATACCTTTTTAAAGACTTTATTAAAAATTTTTTAACAATGCTTTACTAGATACATCATGCATAGTTTAGGGGGTTTTTACAATATGAATGTTTTTGTAACTGTCACCGGTCAAAAAACAAAAAACAAAAAACACATTCCTAAACTGTGTTTTTGTTTTGAAAAGCAAAATCAAATAGGTTTTATTTCAATAGAAGGCATATGTTTTAAAACCATCAAAATAAGTGATTTTCAAAACAAAGACAAATTTTAATGTATAGAAATTATATGATTTTAAATAGTCAGACGAAAACAGGTTTTGTTCGAACAGATTTTACAACCTTACATAGGGAATATCTCCATAATTATTATTTCATGGGACATATTCCCAATGCAAGGCTATATAAACTGTTCAAACGGACGTTGCACCGACTAAATAGCCTGGAATTCATTAGATAACTCATACAGGAACAGATGACCAAACACAAAGATAAGAACACGTCAAACCAAACCGAGCTAAGGCATGAACCGCCTTATTTGTCGATCTTGAAAAATATACTACTGAAAAATCCGGGTGGTGATTCAGGAAATAAATCCGGTTTATTGTAAAATACTTTGCACCGACTGAATCCGGTTTATTGTTCTACATATGGTGTTTTAGAATCTGCCAATTGATGTAAAATAAATCTTTTCTTAGATTGTTCACGTGACTTATAGCTCTAAAGTCAATTTACAAATCTTTAGGATTCATTCCTGTATTCATGACCGCTGAAATTAGTGATGACAGATTCATGTTGGTATTTTATCGATTTAAGACGATCTTTTTCTTTCTTTTTTTTTTTGGAGTGAAGTGACCTTCATCGTCACTATTGAAGTAACCTTTCAACTTATTGCATTTTTGCTTGTTTAGGTCAAACTTTTGTTTATTCACATCATTCATAAAAGCTCAGATCACTAAAGTGTTGGTATTTCTTGTGCTAATTTCTTTCATATTCATTGATTTATGCTCTGATAATAAATAGACATATAGATGGATTTGGGGGCATTTGGTAAATCTTTTCATGCTGTCTTTTGACCTTCCCAAAACTGAAAGGCTAAAATTTGGTTTTTTCCCCTTCGACAATGAAAGATAAGAAGCCGAAAAGACTTATATGCCCCAAAAAAGCCCGTTAAATTTTAAAATAGTAAAAAAATAGCCCATTTTTCGTGGCTAAAATCTTTTGTTTAATAGTTTAGTAAACAATGGTAGCTGGAGCAGGATACTTATAAAATGGCCTGGAACTAGGGTATCAATGGTATTCGAAAGTTCAATTTCGAATTCGAGATTTGGCATAATTGAATCAAATTTGGATAATTCAAATATCTAATCAATCGAATTCGGATATCCTATTCATATCGAATAGTTAATAGGATTCGAATTCGGATATGACCTGATTCGATTCGATAAATATCCGAATTCAACTGATTATTTAATTCTTATATATAATATATAAAATTTTTAAATATTTTATTTAAATCATATATATAATAATTAAATTATATAAATAACTTATATATTTATATATTTTATATAAATAAATTATTTATTTTATATATTTATTGATGGAGGAAGATTTGACCCGACCCCTTGGCCATATTGATGGAGGAAGAATGGACCGATTTTGTATTGGATCCCGTTTAGTTTAAAATCAATTTGGATGGATTAGAGAGATCAACAAGACATATTGTATTGGACCTGGTCTATCTGTAACAAATTTATATTGGATTGGGTTGGATTGAGCCAATATCTGATCCATTTATATAAGATAAGAATATATGTGTCATTGGACCAGGTTTGGGTTGAAACCAATCTAAATCAAAATAAATTTGAACAGATTGAATGGTCAAAAATTTAAATTGAACCGATCCAAATTGATCCAAAACATTCATCGGATTGAATTGGACCTGGTCCATTTATAATGGACTCACATTGGACTGGGTCAGATTGGACCAAATCCAGTCCAATTGACACCCTTAGTTATTAGTAAGTTGTCAACTGTTTTAATAGTTGAATGACATGTTAATAGGGTTGTAAAAAGGTTAGATTTGTATCACAAATTTGATCAGATTGGTAGTACTTAAATATGAACCTATCAAATTTCAGATCAGATTTGAGTTTAATCCGAGTCCATTTCATTCTTTCTAAATTATAAATGATAATTTTAAAATAATCATTTTAACTTAAATATATGGAATAAAATTACATAAATATAAAATTACATTTAGTGTGATGATGAGGTGGAATTCTATAAACATATTATTTGAATCTGAAAACAATCAGATTGAATCCTGCATCACATTGCAGTTGCACGTTGAAAATACTTGCGGTGCCTATGTGTTATCATTCATGGGAAGATGTTTCTAATACATAATTGCAACATGTCATGGGTTGATGTGGGGAGCCAAGCCAAATTTGTTCCAATCGATTATCAGAATTTTAGAGTCAGTGTATAATTCCAACAATTATCGGGACCTGCTTCGGAGGGCTGAGAAGAAAATTCAGCTAAACTGGTTCAATTGCTTTGAAGTGATTGGAATAAGCTATTTAAAGAGGTTGAAGGAGACAACTCTTCAAATGATCAGCACTGGGCTATATAACTTACAAACTATCCATGTGGGCCCACATCAAAAAGCTAGGAAGCCTCTTTGAATAATTTATCTGGAGTGTTTCAAAAAAAACAGCTGAATTAGAGGGGCCCTTAGTATACCTCATCAGAATATGACCGTTATACTCAACATAATAGCTAATTGAGTTATGGTTTAGATGATACAAGATAGATTTTAGTCCTCACCTGCTATCTAAAAAAAACGTTGAAAGCAAATTTTGGAGATAAAATTGCACAAAACATTGATTAAATAAGATAAGTACCATCGATACCAAACATCATCATAATTAGGGGTGTTCACGGTTCGATTTTTTTTTCAATTAAATTGGTATTATCGGTTTTTGAAAAACTGGTAACCAAAACTGAACCGATGCCAATCAATTAACCAGTTGACCTGTTCGGTTAACTGTTAGTTTTTCAATTTTTACAATATATTATAAATATATAAAATATTATATTTTAAATAATAAATAATATATCATATATTATAAATATATATTTATATATAATGCATACTTATTAATTTATAATATTTAAAATTATAATATTATAATATACATAAATATATATAAAATATATAGAAAATATATGCATACTAGTCGGTTAGATTAACCACCAATTTTCTATATTGGTTAATGATGCGGCACGATCCGGGCACTCCTACCAGGCTGCTGACCGGCTCCTTGCGGGTAACAAACGGCACCTGAGAAGACGGAGGTGAAGGATTCCCGGGGGATTTGCCCGACGGGAATACTCCGAAACTTAAGTTAGAACGCTGGGGAAGAAGAAAAGAATATAAGAGGCTAAGAGTGCAAGTCGCGCTAGATCACTGTATCTCAAGATTAGCTCGTGAGCAAGTAAGAGTTCAAATTCAGATCTCATTCGAGAGAGAGAGTTCTCCCCTTCGTTTAAAAGGATTTTATAGGGGTGTTCTTGTCAAATCGGGCGTAACCGCCACTGGGCTCCTGTCGCAGCCGTTACCTGCCAAGGCTGCATAGGTGATCGTTACAATGTACTATCCGCTTAGGTGAGTGACACATTTTGAAGGGACAGGCACGCCACCATCTGTCGAGAGACGTGGTTGCAGATTGTCAAATGGGCAAGGACTCCACCGTCAACTAAGAGACGTGGTGCAGTATGACGAGTACGATCTTGTCAGATAGAAACTTCCTGAGAGCATCATGTTGCTTAGTCACGAGCTACTTTGTAGCAAGCTCTTAGGAGTATTTCGAGGTGACCCTCATCACGGTTGGTCTTCGGGAAAGTTCTTCTGCTCAGGTACTGGAGCGAGCTAGTTTCCCTAGCTCGTGAGCTGGAATAGTCTTAGAGTATTCCCTTCTCATTAGCTCGAGGGACCTGGAGCTCGGGTTGTAGCGAGCTCCCCCTATAGCAAGCTATGACGTAGCGAGCTGCTCTACAGGCTCATACTTAGTTGTGGTCAGGTCATGATGCTGAGTTGTTACTCCTACTGAGTTAGATCCATGTGTCATCGTTTTAGTAGGTCGGGTCAAATCATCATCAATTAACTAACTTAAACCAAATCGGTACCATCGATTTTTAAAACACCGAACCACAACCAAACCAACCGGTTTAATTAGCCGATTTTTTAGTTTGATTTTGATCAGTTCAGTTTTTCGTTTTTTTTATTCACTCCTATTCATAATCGCATTTTTTTAACCACCCGATCATTGGAACAAACTTAGATGATTATGTTCTTCCTTGAGCGTTGATCTTAGGTGGCATGTTATGTGAGCCCTGGACCCATATTCAGGTGCTGACGTGCTGTGTTCCCCATTCCACTGTCTAATTGCTTCCCTCATGTTAGGAAGATATCCTACAACTACAGCTAGAGGTGTATTGTTTTCCACATCTGATGGCTATCAATTAGCAGTTATTCCTGGTCGTCTGATTGACGATGCAGGACCTTGACCGCACGCCTTTGTCTCTATCAGGGTGGTTCCATTTGGAATCTTCTTTTCCATGGAGTAGAGATAAATAACATCAGTAACGCCAGATTTGACATAATCATCCTACGTGGCCTGACGTAATGCTGACGCCCCTGATGAGCTTTTCGGAGTACACAATAACACAAAGAGATAGGGTGAGTTGATGGTTGATGGGTACACCGAAAGCTCTAGATGATTTCCCAAAGTCCCTAGACAGCCTTGTCGCCCAAGATTCTCATTCCGGACCGGCTCGGCTCGGCTCTGTTCAGCAGCCACGAAACCGGCTTGACTTTTCTATCTGTCTAAGGCCCATTAATCATTTACATTAATATGGCCCACTAGGGCCCAACAGCCAATCCAAACCATTTAGGCATTTAGCTAGCATCTGGTGATGGACGGTCCAGGAGTTTTCTTACAATTACAGGGTTTCTTCTGGCGGTTTGGATTGATGAACTGGTGGGCCATAGCAGATCTGCTTCTGATGGGGGAGGAAATTGGATGGGGGTTGGTGGTAACAGGCTAACGGAAAAGGACCTCGACCGTTGTTGAGACCATCCTAGTCGGTCCCTATATGAGTATTTTATTAAAAATATTATTTTAATTAAATAATTTGTGCATTAAACAAATATAAATTAAAAGTATTTGACTTGACAAGAGAATATTAAATTGATTTTTGAAACAAATATTACAACCTTCATTAAACAATTGCACCGGAGTGATTAATAACTGTAACAACGATTAATAACAGCATGTTGGGTGTATAAAAACAAAAATAATTAAAACATAAATTAATGCATTAATGCAAACTGCTTATGGTTAATTGGGAGTAGTAGGTAGGTTAGTCAGGCTATAATTAGGTTTCTTATTCATCCATTGGGATAAGAAGCCTTTCCTAGCCTGATTCCGTGGAAATGAAATGACTAGCCCTGTCCGAATTCCACGATGTCAGATGGGAGTCACCAAATAACAAAATCTAGATATTCACAAATTTGACAAATCTTACCCTAATCCAAAATCTAAATAATAAATAAAGATTAGCATGATTCGAATTTGAGATATGCTTGTAAAAAAATCTAATTAGGAATAACTTTAATAAATGATAAAATAGGAGAAGAATTAGATTAAAATAGTTTGATCACATGCATAGAAGACCATCTACAATACCTCATTAAAAGAAATGATTTCTTATAGGTTGGAAGGACTAAAAGAATTATGAGCAAGTCCAAAAGGGCTTAAATGGCGAAATAGGATTTATGCAATTTGAGCAAGGTCTGGATGATAATGATGATATGCTTGCAAAGAAGGTTCCGTTTTGGCTAGAATTTGTATTGTGGAAAATTCGTGGATTGTTTAGACTTCTCTAAAGTTGTAGACCAGCAAACCCTTCTTTTGTATGTGAAGAATTTGAATTCCACTTTCAATTTAATTGACTTGAAGACGTATATTATAGAAAAACCCTTAAACCCTTAAACCCAAAAACCAAAAAAAACAAGTACAATAAAATAATATTAATGTGGCTTAAGCTCTGAGTCATTAATTTCATATCTATAAAATAATAATTTATTTTCTCAAACCCTATTTTGTGTATTGTAAAGAGACCAAAGTGTAGACTAGTAGATTAGTTTAAAAATAGAGGATGTAGATTCCAAAAACTTTTAAATTGCCCCCCCCCCCCCTACTTATCTCAACAAGATCTTGTGGGGTACACTTTTGTATTTTCTCCCCATTCCAAATGCAAACAAGGAATTCAACAAATCTTTCTTTTGCTTTGATGGGTAACCCAGGTAGAGACCAAACCACCCACATCCTACCGTCCCCTGTTGAAACTTGAAACATACCAAAAGAATGTGCCATCCATCTAACCATTTTGTTTTTTAAGAAGAACCCATTAATATAGGATGCCAACCTTCATTAATTGGGCTTATATTAGCAAGCTCTGACTTCTACTTTGGCACCTCTATCCAATTGGATGGTATTGATGACCTGGTGGCCCCATCAAATATATTATTGATCTTCTTTCATGAATTATGATCTCTCATTGATGAAATAATGGAAGCAGTAGTGAAGGGTTTGGTTTCATCATCACATCCATCAATTTTGATGACCATATAATACTGCCAAGTAGCTTTAGTTTTAATCAAATTAGGTTAAAATAGGTCCTAATATGACCTATGATAGTGAGAGCTTATGCCAGTTGTCAACTAGTTACATCTTTGCATGACGTGTTGGCACGAAGAAAGCTTTGCGCGTTCGTGTCGGATGAGAGATTGACAGGTGGTTCCTTCCATTGAAGTTGTTTATTTGATTACTTGATAAGGTATACTGTACAATTTCATCGTTTTTTACTTCGTGATTTTGGATGTATTTGTTGTTATTAATCATATAAGACCGGCCCTAGATATATTTTTATTAATTGATCGCTTTTATGAGTCAATTCCCGCAATTCACGAGCACATATGACAATATAAAGCAATGCTCTTTTGAAAGTGACATGTGAGGCCGGTCTATTTTGATGTGGCCCCATCAGAATTTGACAAGCCCATGAATAAGATGGGCTTGAAGTAAAACCCAAATTCTTTGATTAGGTCAGGCAAAGGATGGACTCTGAAGCCACAGATTTGGAAGAGTTGCATCTGGACTCCGGACACACACAACTAGACACTTGTTGCTTGGTCAAAGGATTAGAGCTCACCAATGAATATGCCCCACCAGATAGAAGGCTTACACCAAGAAGCAGCATGGTCTGACTTTTATTAACCATTTGACTTATGGGTTTGTTTGGAGATTTATTCAGTAAAACTTATATCTAGCAAAACAAACTTTTGCCTTTTATACGTCCCTCCAATTTACAAGATTCTTATGTTGGAGAGGTTAAAATATATAAAAAGTTACACTTCCAAAAAAAAAAAAAACATTAGCAATGCTATAAAATCCTACTGAAGGTGCTCTATGAGAATTGAGAACTGTCTAATACCCTAATGGCCTAATACAAAAGGCAGCAAAATGCAATTAGTTGCATTCTGATTGACCTATAGGAAAATGGTAGACTGAATACCACTTTCATTAGTGTACCTTTTCTCTCTTCTTTTTTTTTTTTTTGTGAGATGGCTTAACTAGAGTCTAATATATGTAAAACAAGAAGATAAAATTACTAAAAAATGGGCTTAATCATCCATTATCACATATGTTTTCTTAGCAGTTTTTTTTTTCTTTTTTTAAATTTGAAATGCCCTTACCTTGCCTCGGTCTAGAAACATTGTGTTTGGTTCGAAAGAAAATGGAGGAAACAAAAAGAAAATTTAGCGAAAAGAAAAGAAAGAAAACAAAGAAAGAATGGAATTATGAAAAAATAGCAAGGTAAATATTCTCCTTGATCTCTTTTATTCTCTCCACAAAGTAGAGAAAGCAAAGGATACAAGTGGAGAGTGAGAGGAAGCAAAACTAATTCCACCATCCCCCGAAAGAAAATCTTTCTTTTCCTCTTCCCTTGTTTATTTGCTTTTCTTTTCTTTCATCTTCTTTGTGGCCAGATATACATGCAAAGTTGTAAATTACAAAGGAAGGAATAGAGATCTATTTTGACAAAAAGAATAAAAGGCTAGAGTAGAGGGTGGGTGGGAAATCAGCTTCTACAAAGGAAATGTTATTTACATATGAAGAAAGAGCAATCTTTAGTTCTTCACCAAAAAGAAAATGGGTTAAAATAGTAAAAACTGATTTAAGCGCTCATAATTTAATAACGGATATGGCATTAAACAAAAACAGAATGCCAAAACAGGATTCATGCAGCTCACCTATATGGGATAAGGCTTGGATGATGATGATGAAAGATCAATCTTCAAATATTTTATTTGTGTTTAAAGAGAGGCTGCGGTAACCTTTAAAATCTGTGACATAAGGGTATTTTTTTAACTTCAATTGCATATAGGCATTTTTGGTGTGGGGTTGGGGGGGGGGGGATTTCTTGACATTACACATGATGGGGTATGTCCAACCCTATATTTGAAAAGAGGGATTACTCACAAGTGTTTAGAGAAGCTAATCAACTAGCAGATTTATATCTCATCTGGCTCTCTTAACCAGGCTGAGCTTTTTAAGGATTTCAGTGTTAATTACATCTTGTTGATGGACAATTGAGAAGTTTGAGTAATTTTCCCAAACAAGAAGATGGGACCCCCAACCTTGTGCCAGTCTACTCAACAATTTCAAGAAAATATGTAAGCTGAAGGTATTGAAAGCACAAAGCATCCTCTGAGATAGCTTATATAATCACTTTCTAGTATACATCAGTTCTATACCCCACCATGTATTGGTCCTTTTCTTAGATAAAATCAACTCGTCAAATTTTGAATTTTAGATTTGAAGATCCAGAAGGTCTTCATTATTTGCATTGCAGGAATAGATTTTTGGTCTACAATAGAGTATAGAATGAAACACAAGGACTTCTCTCAGGCTGTGACCTAAGACTGTTTGGTAGTGTTCCAATTTTCCAACAAAACCTTTCTCTTCTTCTGATCTACTGAATGGATTGATTACCACCCATGAAATTGGATAATCATTCAGGCCTTTTCTTCATCTTCTTCCTTTATTTTGTGGATAGATAGACAGACAGATGGATGCAAGGGAATAGGAAACCTTCATTCCACAGAAAAATCTAGCCAAATATGGGCAGGTGACTATTTGGTCAATGCCTCTTATATGGAAGCTTGAAGGAAGTGGGATGAATAGGCCAAAGAAACAACCAAATTATGCATTTGGTCTAAGATACTATTGAGAGTGACTGGTCAAGGAGAGGATGGGAACCACAAGTTCCAATTCACTAGTGAATCTTCCTTGATGCTGGTTGAGTTGTTGGACCAGGCTGGACCCTGACCCTTAAAACCTACATACATGGATCAGAGCCAGCTCAGGCCCAAATTCATCCAAAATCTCTGGGCCCAACCTTGGTGGAATAAGTAGGACAAGATT
Organism: Nelumbo lutea; assembly: GCF_056320005.1. NCBI lineage: Eukaryota > Viridiplantae > Streptophyta > Magnoliopsida > Proteales > Nelumbonaceae > Nelumbo > Nelumbo lutea. Next base: position 20,929,448 of record NC_142690.1, on the reverse strand, counting down.
AGCGTGGACCTGATTTGTCTTGGCTATATCTGGAACAAGAGAGCCTCCTCTTGGTACATGCCAGATTGTGGATTTTTGGACCTTCCCCAAGCAATACTAGCTGTTTTCCATTGAAGAAACTCTGAAAAGAGAGCCATGACACGTGGCGTGGGCTTGGGTTTTGAAACTTGGTCCAATGGGTAAGATGGTCGAGAGGGTTACATGTGGGACCGCATCTGGACCTCCCCAACATGTGAAACAATCTTGGGTCTGTCTTACATTGAAAAGTTGACCAGCAGACTTTCTCCCATTCCCCATGTAGCAAGTGTATACGGAAAGAAAAATGTACTCCATTACCTTTTTCCACGTGGAAAAAAATTTGTGAAGAATCTTAACCATACATTAGATGGAGGACCATTTGGATTGTCCATGTCTTGGCTACCCCACATCAGCCCTACACTCACCTTGTTCATTATATAGGAGCTGTACTGTTTCCTTAGGAGTTGGGACATGTGACAAAGGCATTTCGGATGGGACTTGCGCCCAATGTATGAACAAAGTGGGCATTCTTGGGCTTTCAACCTCTTAAACAGCCTGACTAACCCAAATGGAATTTGGGTCTGAATTTAGGCCATTACCGGCCCAAGTTTTTTCCAGCCACCAAATATACTCTCCATTGAAGAGAATTGTTCAAATAACTTCCCTCGTGCGGCTGTATGTCTTTATCTTATTTGCTTTAGCTGCATATTAAAGATATATAGGAAAAAGGTCAAAAAACAAAAGAGATCAAAGAAAGAAAAAAAAAAGTACAAAATCTGTAGGCTTGAAGGATGCCTGAATATGAAAGTTTCATTTGGTTGAAGTTGAACCATATTGGACTTGAAATGGATTCCTTGGTTTTTTTAGTTCAGAGAGAGAGATTTGGGATTGATCTGTTTGCAGCCCTAAGTTGAATGGTATTCTTTATTCTTCTTGATGATGCCATATATTTTGAATATTAAAAGGATGAAAATCTTACTTTATAATTTGATTTATTTTGATGTAACCCATCAAACCCAAACCAACCATCTCTCAACCCAATGAAAAGCAGAAAAAAAGGGGAAAAAAGAAACAGTAAATGAGTCTCAAATCATCATCTTTATGACTGTAATAAAGCAAGGTGGTTAGAAAAGAAAACGCTACTATTTCTCCATAAAAATTAAAAAAAAAAAAGTGACAATCAAATTAAGAATCAAGCCTTTTATGGAATAAAAGGGTCGGTCTAGAAATTTAGAAAGCAAATGTAGTT